>NW_007577855.1:694952-704947 GCF_000690725.1 Stegastes partitus | reverse complement strand
TAGATAGGATCATAGCTGTAGCCTGGTATGTTGTAACTCATGTGGCATCAAGCAGTACAGCCAAATGAACTCACTTAGTTTGTGTTGTGAACGATTCAATGTACTTACTTGAGTCAAGCAAATGAAGGTGAATTACAAACTGATAAAACTGTGGTGCAGGCAGAGGTCAAGTTAATGGGCTTGGCTGTGAAAACAAGCAACGCAAGCTTTCCTGCACACATTGTGGATGCAGAACAAGCTGCCCTGTCGCTGGTTTTGTAAAGTATCCCAAATAAAGCAACCATCAGAAGAGTGAATGATGGATGAATCAATGTCATGCTTCCTTTTTATCTTTGCTATGGTAGTTAATTTAAATTTAATCAACTGTGCCGCTCAAGAGGTTACTGGCAGATAGCAGCATCATGTAAGAGTGAATGTTTCCTGCGTTATTCCATACATGAGTTACAAATTGTGAATAAAATATTACAAGCTACATGCTAATACAACCTTTTTCATGGCTCTTTTACCTGACATATGCTTTTAAGATAATGATCAACCATTAAAAAGAAATGTACAGTCATGACTTGATAATACTAAATGTAAAACCTGCCTTTATGTCGGATAGCAAGGCTGTCGGATTGTCAAGACGGAGGTCAAGATACAAGGAGGGCTTGATGCTTGAAGGGTAACATGTGGTTAATATTTATTGTTTATAGTTGTTATAATAGCTAGTGTATTGTTAGAATACTACACATCGCTGGATTTCACACCTAATTGACCGGTGCAATTGTGCACGGCCCCATCGGTTGGCATCAAAGAGAAGTAAATCTGTCGGATTGTTGAGTCAGTTTATGTTGCAGTTATCCTTATTTGTGACAAAAAAATGTCATGTCGGAGTTGGAATCCAAGGCTGTCGATCTGTTAAGGCTATTTTTTTATGGGTTCCGTTCTTTTCTCCTAAAAACCTGTCGGATAGCAAGGTTTTCGGATTGTTAAGGGTCGGATTATCAAGTCACGACTGTATATGAATTTAAACTGAATTATTGGGGCGGCTGTGGCTCAGGTGGTAGAGCAGGTCGGTCAATGATCGGAAGGTCGGCGGTTTGATTCCACCGTGTAACCTGTGTCATGGTCGTTGTGTCCTTGGGCAAGACACTTCACCCACCTTGCCTGGTGCTAATGCCTATGAATGGATTGTTTGAGGTGGTGGTCGGAGGGGCAGAATGGCAGCCACGCCTCTGTGGCTACAATCGTACCTACCACCACCACCAGAATGAATGTGTGTGAATGAATAATTGACAGTGTAAAGTGTCTTTGAGTGCCAAGAGAAGCGCTATATAAATCTGATCAGTTATTACTATGAGTATGCAGACTGTGAATATTATATTTCCGCACTTGGAAACAAAAGTGGCAGATTGTGCTTGAGGTGCGTATCAGCGTCTGAATGTCAGTGTCCTTCACATGTCCCCGTGTATTGTGTTGGCAGTGAATGCCTGCTCTATAGGTGAGCCTTCTACACTCTGCTCCCACTTGTGTTTGCCTTATTCAATATGAACAGATTTCTATGATTCCTTCCTGTTGTATTCTGATTTGTTATGTTTAATACCAGGGCATCATTCAAGTGCAGAAAGCACTTCACAGATCACATTATGTCCAATTTATCATAAATAAAAGACAAACCCCCTAAAGTGCTGTATGTTCTGGGTGGTAAAAAGAATTTCCTGACTCGAGGAGAAAGCCAAGAAAACGTATCCATAAAAGACATCATCACTATTTTTCAATTCTTCAATGTGGCATAAAACAATTAAAAGGCAAGAAAGAGAACAACCTGCACGTCCACTTATGCGTTTCATGTGGTATATTAACTGCAGTATCATGTGTTATCTGATGCTGTTGCTGCAATAGTCGCAGCAAACTATCCTCCGACTCTGGCCAGGTGGGCTGCGTTTCATTTCATTATCCCATTTGTCAGTGAAACAGGCTGGTACGGGGGTTTCCATGGCGACTGATAACAGGTATCAACCGAGGGGAAAGCGGCGGAGACCGAACGAGAGGCAGAAAGTGGGTGAAAAGAGGTGAAAGAGTGGAGAAAAAATTACAGCCATTGACTGCTCCCTGCAGCTTAAATATGCAGAAGGAGTGTTTTTTTATGAGTAACACTTTGGAGAAATGTAGTTTTTAGAGGTTCACTACTCTGAAAAATAATAATGTGTTTGTTGGAAAGTTCATCTATAGCAACTGAATGCTCCTTGGTTAAGGTGTATAACATTCATCTGCCCTGTATGTTCCCTTCAAGAGCATCCAACTCCCTTTGCAGCAGGGGGTGAAGGATATTCAGATTCCTGGGCTTACAGACGGTTTCATCATACTCTCGATACTTTGGATAACTGTGTGATTAGACTTGGATCTCTTTCAGTCTGGAAAGGATCTAAGAATTTAGTCCTTTTCTCTGAAGGTATCAGCAGTGATACCTCCAGATAAAACCCTTTAATCCAGTGTAATGTATGTCACCTCCAGCCACCACTTCTGTGGCTCGTATAAAACCTGTAAACAGAATATAGGCTGCCACGCATGATTGAATATAGTTCCATACCATCCACCAAGCCAGTAATTACACCAGAAGAAACACGTGATGAGTGTGTTTGCCTGCGAGTCTCTGCTTTTGTGTGAAATCAGCAGTTCCCATCTGAGCGCAGAGCATGTGCGGTATGTATGGTAATACGACGCATTAGCATCAAAATGCAACTCGTGCTGTTTTTGCTCATCTGAATGGATGCCCTTTCTCCTCGGCACGCCTGCTTCGCTCGTGATGTCTGCTTTTGAGTCGCACGGCTTCTTCAGCAGGCGGACCAAAGTTGAATCCATTTGGGAAAAATTAGGTTAATGTGTAAATGTGCATCAGCGATAATCAGAGTCATGCTTAGTGTATGCTGCAGCCATAGCTCATGGTGCTTCACAGGTGCACAGAAAGTCCGATATCAGAAGATACAGAAGGGATTTCATGGGGTGCTTCAGCACTGAGATATAAATCAGAATATATAAATGTGCTGTGGTTGAAGTATGAATAATTCCCCTCACACACAGAATGCATCTGTGATGACCTGCAAAATAAATGACAAACAGTGGAGTACGGATGCATACAACAGCAAAGTACGCATCTACCTGCATTTGCATTTTGAGTTCAACGGGTGAAAGCCGCCTCCATTTTCATTTTCAATGTTATCTCAGCATTAAACGCGCTGCTCCTCCGTCTGTTATATACGGCCATACTTTCAACCCAGTCGACTCTAAAGAGGGTCCTGAAAGTGAGCTGCACCGCTGTGAGGGTGTTGACTTTCACCCAGACCGAGGATGAATCAGACTCTCCAACTCCATTACACAACAATCCCCCAGATATTCCATACATTAACACCGCAGGTCATCGCACCGACTAAATCCGCACGACATAGTCTAACATTGAGCGTAGGCGTTGTTGTTGTTGTTGTTATTGTTGTGGTTGTTTAAATGTTGCGCAGTAGTTTTGCTGTTGTATGTGCAGGTGGGTTCATGGGAATGTGCTTATGTGTCTATACCTCAGAGCAAATTGGCTGTTTCTAATCTAAGATTGTGAGTGGGCTGGAGTCGTGAGAACCTTGGCGAGGCCACTGGGTCACCTCACAGCGGGATGACGAGGAAAAGTCAGTCATTTAGCTTCCTCTCGCTTGCTCTCTTTTCCTTTGTCTGGTTGCCAAACATTAACATTTGCAGTTAATCCTGTGTGGAGTTTAGATAAGAGAATCCTCATGCAAAATTGAAGTATGTTAAGTATAATCAAGAGAGGGGAAGTTTTTAAAGTGAAAGTGAGTGAGTGCACTTGTGACTGCTGTACTATTATAGCTTTAGGTATTTCTTACTGATTTATTAAAGTCTAAATATCACTTTACTGTAGATTCTTAAGTATTTTCGGACAGGTTTTAGTGGATGATTATCTTCATTATGGTTTTGTCTTCAGATTATTGTCTTGACTGATTGTTTAGTTTGTAAACCTTCAGATATTCCTGCCACATTCACAATCATTGTCCAACAGTCAGTTCAAACCTCAACATTAAAATTAAATGATTTAATTACTTAAAGGGCAAAGCAATCAATCCTCACATTTGAGGAGTTGTCACCATTTTCACTTCAAAAATGATTTAAACAATTGATGCCAAAAAAAATAGATTTTCCATCAATACACTGATTAATTGATTACTTGTTGCAGTATATGCTCTTGGGTAGTTTAGTCAATAACAAAGTGCCATATTATTTAGGTTCTTTATATGTGTTGTATGCAAAAATCTTAATATGTAAAGTACATATCTATAGCGGTCACAAACATAGTGGGATAGAAATGAAGGTAACACATAAAGAAGCATGAAAAATAAACACTTAACCCTCCGATTATCTTTGGGGTCAATTTGACCCCATTCAATGTTTAACATCTCTAAATAAGCCTATACATATTTTTTCAGTTTTAGTTAAGGGGCTATTTACACATGAACTTGGGTAACAATTTGAATTATGATATTTTGTGGAGGTTTAAATTGCTGGGGTCAAATTGAACCCAGGGATAAAAGACGTCAGTAAATCTGAAGGTAATAGAAGAGTTAAGTAAAGTAAAACTACCTCAAATTAGTACTTAAGTAGGAGCTGCAAGGTGGCGCAGTTGGTAACCTACTGAGGATTAAGCGGTGTATAGATAATGGATGGATGGATGGATGGATGGATGGATGGATGGATGGATGGACGGATGGTACTTAAGTAGTTGTACTTACTTGCATTCCACCACTGAACACCAGCAAAAAGGTGTTGGATTCACCAACTCCACTATTTCTACTTGAAGAACTTGTCTATGTATGCATCATTTCCATTCAGTGTTGTTCCAGTGTGATGAGTTATTGTTGACTGTTTCTTTTGCTTTTGTTCTCCAAGAGATCATGTATTACAGAAATTTCCATTTAAAGGGAGATAAAATCCATAGTTCTTGAAAAAAAAACACACAAGTTTTGGAGTTCATCTGAGGTTATAAATCTTGTGATAATAAGCCTGAGTCGGACTAATTATTTATTCACAGATAATATTGTTCATTTTACATAATTATCATAAAGTATCAAGTTGAAGGATTTGACTGTTAAGGGAATTTAAGGAATATCCAGTCCTCATTGGCAGATTAATCAATAAAACGAAATCATTGTTAGTTGCATCCCATTCCTGGCCTCTGTCCTACAAGCATCTGTGACTCCTGACTGTCTGTGAGGATTTATTTAACTAGTGATCTGGGACTTTGCTGTTTACACTCTAAAGTAAATGAGGAACTTTATATTAGAACTTCGACCGTTTGTAATTTTACCAGTCAAATTAGCAATCATAAAAAAACACATGTTCCAAGTTTTTCCAGTGCTATGAATCGTGCTATCCTCATAGATCAACCCCCAAAGGGAAAAAATAAATAAAAAATACAGGGAAATGCATGAATATCTGTACGTGAATGGGGAGGAAAACCCTTAGAAAACGTCATGGAAACCCATCACTGCTCAGCGGGGCTTATTATCTGCCGTCGTGAATAGATGGAGAAGAAAGTGGGGGGTTGGTTGGAATAGAAGGGGCACAGATGATTGAATGTAGAAAGAGGTGAAGGAAAAAAAGGAAAAAAAAGATGGAGAAAGTTAAGAGAACAGAGCGTGAAAGCCAGTGAAGGAATGCGATCAATATTCTTTCTGCGTCACTCTGCTGACATACCAAGAAAACAATAAGATGGCGCGGAAATGTGGTTTTCATGCAAGGGAGAAATTCTTCTTACCACTGTATAGACAAGTCATATGTACCACACAGACTGTGAACCTTTGATGTCTCCTATATGGAGAATCAAGGGATCCAGCAGCGCGAGGATGGATAACCTCATAATTTATAGAAAGAGATGTATTGATGGGATGGACGCTGGAGTATTGATTCAGGTGCAGAATGCTTTGGGCCGTGCATAGCAAATTTTCCTGATGCCTCTGAAGATAGTGCTGCCCAATGCCTCGCAAAAGTATTTCAACACAAGAGTGAAATTTGATGTTTTTGCTATCAAGTGTCAGATATTGAAGATCCCAAAGGCCACAACTGATGAGTTAGCACATTGCAAAAAAATATATATTTACGTCACTGTCACTTAGCAAACCCATCACTGCAGTGCCAGCACTCATCCAATCATCTGACATGCCCCAAAAAAGCGATATCAAACATCCTGACCCACATTGCCACCAACTCTCTAATGGACCCAGCGTCACATGCAATGAACTGGAAAGATTGTTAGATGTTTGCCTGAGTCACTTTTAAAAGGTGGTTGTGTTATTTTCTTCTTCAAAAATCAATAACGCTTTGAAACATTATTTGAAAAGTTGCATAAAAGCTCCTGCTGAGTAAACCGCCTCGGGTAATGGACCGCAGACCAGACTGTTGAATTCCAGGTAATATGAGAGCCTCAACAAAGTAGAATGTGTGGAATTTAAAAAGCAAGTCTGACCTTGTTTAATAGATATCGTCCAGCAGAGCTTGAAACCAGCTGGGTTTGTCATTTGTTTCTCTTTTACATTACGAATGCCATGAATTTAATTTTCCCCACAACATTGCTATATTCTACATAAATTACACTGACTGTTTTTTATCCCTATAATGGAAACTCTCAAGAGTGACCTGCGAAAAGCCGTATAAATCTAATTAACGTGGACAGTTTCTTTTTTGGTTTCCTTCCCCTCGCAAGAATGACCCCAATTTCCAACAAAGACCCCCATTTCCATTCCACACAGGCAATTCCAAAGGCGGCACCGCAGCAGGTGGAGAAGCCATTCATCTTAAAACAGAGTGAGCGCTGTCCGTAGTCTGTAAATTGCACATGCGCTCGATTGCTTCTTTTTTTGCCATTCGGGGCCAAACTGAGGGACTTGTGCTTGCACGGTGATATGCTGGCGGCCTTCAGCCAATCACAGAAGTACCACCGTATAGAAGCTCTTCATCACTCTCTGAGTTCGAGTGACAGGATCAAGATAGCGCGGTGTAATTCAGCTCTCTGCGTTGGCAGGAGCGTCTGTTTTACACCGGGAGCTCCCATAGCCTAATCCACGTCTGCCTAACAACGCACCTCAAAAGACCTTCATAACCTTGGAGACGGCAGGATAGAGCCGTCAGCCTGTTGTCTGCTGCCTTCCTCCCCATCTCCGAGACGCGTTCAGGGTATTATGCATGAGATGATTGTCTTGAGGGACAAGACGGAAAGTGATTAGAAATGAGAAAAGGTGGAAGGAGAATGAGAGCGTCTGCTGGGCGCTGTTATTACAAACACTGGCTCCTTCCTCTTTTTCCCGCGGACAGACTCATTCTCTGTTCAGCCTTGGGAGATTTTTAGGATATCAGTTAGTAATCTTTCAGTCAGCGAGGTGTAAAGAGGACCTTCGGGGGCGACTTGTCGTCAACGACAACACCGAGCTTTAAAGCCGATGGAAGACTTGCTGCGGTAAAACATTTGAAACTCTCAAAGCTTTCATGTAACATCCAGCTTTCACTTTAATCTTCATGGGTTTCCTCTGCAACTTAAAAACCCAAACATGGATTATGAGTGTTATTATATATTATATTATTACCCATGCTGCTGAGATAACTGCCAGAGTTGTTGCCATTATGTGAGCACAGCTTGAACGCAAGGCAGCATAAAGTTTACTTTATTTTTCACATCCTTTATGTGTGGAAATCATTTATAAAGGGATGGCACATTTTCCAATCTGAATTACCATATACATGCTTATCTATAGGAAATGTGGCTTGAAACAAAAATTATAAAATATTTCCTGTGGCTGTATCATGTTTGGTTGTATAGGCATTAGCAATAGATGCTGAAAGGCCTCCCAAAAAGTGCAGCCTTTTGTTATTTTTCTTCTCCATCCTTTTCACAACTCAGTGATTAATGAGAGGCTTCTGCATCCCAGTATAATGACTTTCATGTAATGTAATATATTTCAAAGATATTGTTAGTGAAATGAGCACAAACAATGTCGACGATTTATCACTGCAACACAGAACGGACCTTACAAAAGGGAGGAATGTGAGCAGACTCTGGAGTCAATTTGTAACTGCGTGCCCCGTGAAAGTTAATAAAATGCATTTATACATAAGCCGAGAGGATACGCATGATAAGACATGACATCGTAAAAGAAAAAAAAAGAAAAGAAAAGAGCAGCAAAATAATAGTGAAACAGTAAAATGAACTATTGGATTTTGGGAAAGCGTATCAACACTGAAAGGAATCAGTCCAAACGATTACGTCGCAAATAAAGCTTCTTATCTTTCTGATTTCTTCACCAATCACAGAGTGAAGTCTGTTATTTGTGAGACAACACGTCAGAGCATTAAGCACAAAAGTCTTCACCGAGTTCTCATTAGCATTCAAGATTAGACCAGAGCTCTTTTGCCTCTTTACTTCCAAAAGGTCCCATCTGGCCCACTTTGCATCTTCCCAAATCTTCTCTGTGCGCCTGCTGCTCACACATGCATAAACTGATAAGGCTGCAGTTAATTTCTGGCTGGCACAGTTCTGCATGGTAAGTGACAAGCAGCTTATCCTTTTGCAATGTAGTCGTGAAACTGAAAACAATCTGATTAGTTCGTGCTGAGTCTTTTCAAAATAAAACACCTGGGTTAACATTTTTGTGATGACACCTCTTTCCAGGCTTCGAACCTTTTCTTTGGTGAGTTCGAAAGCATCCTATTACTCCAGAAAAGCAATAGATTGACCTTTTTTTTTACGCCAGTACGTTCACTCAAGTGGTTGTAGTGTAAGGATACCTGTATCTGGAATGTCCAGTCACTGGTGATTCAGTACTCCTGGATACAACTATACCACGATGACAAAAGTATCCCTCAAGCAACTCAGTGAAAAAGCTAGTCAGAAGCATAAGTCAGGGCATGGATAAAAAATAATAATTCACTGACTATCCCTTGGAGGACAGTTAAATCCATCATTAAGAAATGTAAGGAATATGGGACATACATAAATCTGCCCAGAGGAGGGTGCCCTTAAAAAACTGAGTGACCACGTAGAAAAAGACAAGGGAGGCTCCAAAGACACCCATGACTTCTCTGAAGGAGTTCTGGGTTTCAGCAGCTCAAATGGGAAACACAGTGCATACAACAACTGCTGACTGTTCTTCACCAGTCAATGCTTTATGAGGGCGTGGCAAGAAGAGGGCCGCTGTTGAAAAAAGCTCCCTTTAAATCTCTAATTGAGTTCACCAGAAATCATGTGGGAGACTCTGAAATCAACCACTAGGAAGGTTCTTTCATCTGATGGACACTGAACACATCATCACAAGCATGCCATCGCCATCATGAAGCATGGCGGTGGCATCAGCATAATGCTTCTCAGTAGCAGACCATGGAAGGCTGATAAAGGTAGGGTTAGGCAAAGTATGAGGAAATCCTGGAGGACAATCTGATGCAAGACAACTGCCACTTGGGAAAAGATCTGTTTCCCAGCAAGACAATGGCTCAAAGCATACAGGTGAAGTTACACAGAGTTGGTTTAAACACAACAAGGCCAATGTTCTGGAGTGGCCAAGTCAGAGTCCAAACCTCAATCCAGTTGAGAATTTGTGGCTGGATGGATGTTTAATAATGAACCCTGTTCAACCTGACAGAGCTTGAGCAGTTTTGCCAAGAAAAGTGAGATGAAATTGAAGTGTCCAGATGTGCAAAGCTGACTGAGACCAATCTACACAATGCTGTCATTTCAATGAATGATACTAAATACTGACTTGAAGAGGGTTAATACTGAAGCAATCACTTATTTTACGTTTTAGATATGTTTTAAAGTTGACGTTACTTTGTAGAAATTTGACTTTGACGTTAAAGAGTCTTTTTGTAAATTCTTGTTAGAAAAAACAAATTACATCGACCATAGTTCAGTGTTGAAAAACAATAAAAGAGGAAAAGTTCCAGTGGGTGTCAATACTTTTTCCTGGCAC
>NW_007577855.1:693677-694871 GCF_000690725.1 Stegastes partitus | reverse complement strand
AATAGAGAGTGCTGCCAAATTAATGAACTCGACAGTCCAAAATTCCCATCCTTACATTTAACTGATGAAATGTGAACAGAACAATGAGCAAAGTCACTTCCTTTGGTACAGGCAGTGATGTTAACGTCCCTTTGGCTGATTCTCAGCTGTGTGCTTCATCAAAGCACTTAGTCAGAAATGTTTTTTTTAACAGACCATTACTAATAAGGGTTGACCTCTTTGGATAACAATTATGCCACAGACTTCAAAAGTGTTGCAGATAGAAATTTGGGGGATATGAAACCGTAAAAATGTAGAGACTATGAGTTTAGCTGTGGTACATCGAGCCTTTGTTTTGTAGGAAAATGTTGCAAACTATTGGAGGCAACCAAAAAACCAAAATTAAAGAGCTGTGTACAATAGTTTCAGCGAGTGAGACTTTCTGCTTTGCAAAATACCTGAAAAAATAATACAGATTACAAAAATGTATTATGTAGCACTAGTGCATCATTTTAAAAATTAGTGCAAGTATCCATCCATCATCTATACACCGCTCAGTCCTCACTAGGGTCATGGGGGGCTGGAGTCTATCCCAGCTGACTCAGGGTGAAGGCAGGGAACAGGTCACCAGTCTATCACAGGGCTACACTTAGAGACAGACAACCAAGCACACTCACATTCACACCTAAAGACAATTTAGACCTCAACATGTTTTTGGACTGTGTGGGAGGAAGCCGGAGAACCTGGAGAGAACTCACGCTGCACAGGGAGAACATGCAAACTCCACACAGAAAGATCTCAGTGTCCTCACTGGGACGCGAACTAGCGACCTTCTTGCTGCGAGGCAGCGATGCTAACCACCGAGCTACCTTGTAGCCCCAGTGCAAGTATCTTAATATCAAAATTTAAACCCCAAACACTTTTCAGGCTACTTGAGGCCAGCAGAATAAACACATTACACATAAATATAGTTACCTTTTAAGTTGTTTTGGTGAAAATGATAGGATTCATCCAACAGATGACAATATTAGTCAAATGGCTGTTTTCGTTTTTCACTGTCCTTTTAGCTCCGTTTTGTTCTCCACCAACTCCTTAGGGAAATACATGCACCAGTTTAAAAACCGAATTTGCAAGCTGCTAAACCAAAACAATGAGCCAAAAGGCACTATGATGCTGTAAACCAGGGGTGTCCAATCCTGGTCCTCGAGGGCCACA
>NW_007577855.1:692482-693591 GCF_000690725.1 Stegastes partitus | reverse complement strand
AGGAGATTTTGAATGTGTTGGACAGTTTTTTTTTTCCACCACCATCATGAGAAACACCAAATGGGGGAATATCTTTGGATGAATCCCACCAAACAGCAAACAACCGACGTAATTTAGACGTTGTTTTTTGGGCTAAATCTGGTCGGTCCATCATAGCACAGGGCGGCTGTGGCTCAGGTAGAGCGGTTGTCCTCTGATCGTAAGGTTGGCGGTTCGATCCCTGCCCCCTCCACAGTCAAAGTGTCCTTGGGCAAGACACTGAACCCGAAGCTGCTCCCAATGGCAGGCTAGCACCTTGCATGGCAGCTCTGTCGCCGTTGGCGTATGAATGTGTGTGTGAATGGGTGAATGAGAAACATTGTAAAGCGCTTTGAGTGCCGCTAAAGGTAGAAAAGCGCGATATAAGTGCAGACCATTTACCATTTACCATTTACCATTTAGATTCAGTCCAAACATAGTCGTTTAAATTGTGTTGTTTGTAGACCGTCCAATTTGGTCCAAATTTAGCCCAAATACAGTCACTGAAATTGGGTTGCGTTTGGACCGTCCACTGTGGTCCTCATTTAGTCCAAACATAGTTGTTAAAACTGGGTTGTTTTTGGATTGTCCAATTTGGTCCAAATTTTGCCCAAATACAGTTGTTGAAATTGTGTTGCTTTGGGACCATCCACTGTGGTCCTAATTTAGTCCGAGCATGGTCATTGAAACTGGGTTGTTTTTGGACTGCCCAATTCGGTCCCATAGCTAGCTAGCTATCTATCTCTATCTAGGCAAGTCAGAAAACAGAAATATTATGTTAAAGTTTTCCTTTCATTGCATATTGCGTAGTAGACCTACTACAACTTGCCACACTTGTAATGAACACTGAGGGACTACAGTACCTATAATGCAACGCAAGGTGATAAAGAGACGTCTTAATAGAGACGTCTTTTCAAGGACCTGAAAAAGGCAGCTTTTCTCCTTTCACTTTTCAACCAAATTTTGATGTAGTTTAGACGTATGGCAAAGACGTCTTTTCAATGTCCTTTTTGTTGCTGAGTGGGATGGTGATAAATGTCAGTCCAGTAGAGTTTCAGAGACTTGGGGAATGAATGCCGACTCGTGGTGGC
>NW_007577855.1:689253-692431 GCF_000690725.1 Stegastes partitus | reverse complement strand
ACATCTAAAACATGCAGGACTGTGGCCCTCGAGGACCAGGATTGGACACCTCTGCTGTAAACATACTTAAAATATATTAAAGATGTCATTATTTGAATGGAGGTAATGACCTAATTAAACATTCTCTTTTGTGCAACAGTACACAAGAACTGAACAGAAAACTATACTGAACACTTTGGACTCGTGTTGCCCCTCTTCAGGCAGCACGCAGCTGTAAAAGAGAGAGATGGAGAGAGAGAGACTTCAGTTTAGACTTTGGATAGCTGACAGTTACACAACCAAATGTGACTTGTTAGCACATGAATGCCCAGCAGGCTGTTTTCCTCCGCCGCCTCTGACAGCTTACCTGTCAGCATCACTGTGCCGCATAAGGGGGACTAATACGAGATGAAAACACCACTCATCTGATGCACATTCGTACAGTTTGTGTACACAGGCACAAGGCAGTCTGCTTTCTTTGAGAAGAAAAAAAAAAGTTGTAGCTAAGAAAAAAAAACTTTACGGGGGATTGATTCATCAACATTCATTAGGTCAGCGTGTGATAATTAACGTTGAAAGGACAAAGCGTGGCTCCTGAACGCACCCTAATGACCCAGTTCAGTCACTGTGCAGAAGCAGGTTTTTGACAAGCCGGGAAGGCTAAAGTTAGCCTTTCGTTATTAGCGTGGAAGCAGGTTCTCTAATCGGAACTGTAATTATCGTTGTCGTCTGCTGTTAATGAAACCTCTGTGTTCAAAGCCCGTGGCAGTTCTAAAACCGCTTCCTGTCACCACACATATTTACATTAGTTTACAGCAACAATCTAATCACCATTAAGAGCATCTTGGTGGCTTCCTGGCTCTGAAATACAACCGGTTACTATAGATATCTTGGTATTTAATTGAGGAACATTAGTGAGAAGCCGTACAACGTGACAAACAAACACTACTCTACTCTCAATGCTGCTCTGTCACATTCAAAGAGCACATTTCATCTTGTTTTTTATAACTGAGGATGAATACTTTGTTTATTCCCAAGTTTAGATGCTCAGCCACATCACCACAAAGTTGGTATTCCTCCTACTTCATCCTAATTTTTGGATGAGCTCATGGGATCACGCCAAACACAGAGGAGAACGTGATTGATTCTGCGAGGGGAAACCGTCGTATGAATAGCAATCAGATTGAAAGCCGCTGCCAACAATCCTACAGGAAGAAATCCATCACAGAGGAGATGAAACTCTTTCACCGACAGACACCTCAATAGGACGCGGTACAACTCGGTCCGTACTGTGAAAGAAGCGACTCTCCGTAATCACAGACACGCTATGATGCCCACACATCAGGATCATGCCGTATTTATTTCCGCTGAAGATAACAAACCAATTCTTTCACTAAGATTTGCAGAAAAATGCAGAAACTCAAATATAAGAAACAACAGGACACACACACACAAACAAACCAACAAAGAAAAAAAAACATTCAAGAATTGGTCACAGACTCTTGGAATGTACTAAATATCAGAGACTGTGTTGAGACTGAATCAAAGTGAAACCCACATGTGGTGGAATACAAAGTCCATGTAAAATTCATTTCCCCCCCTACGCTGTGAGCAACTAACTCGTTTGAATTTTTAGGCTATAAAAAAAAATAGAAAACATGGAGAAAAATAAGAGGAATACATTTAGTTCCTGGTAAACTGGAGATGAGTCCGTAGCCTGTTGTCCGTCCTCTCACATCTGCTGTTTGGCTAATTAATCTGCAATCAGACCTTTGTCCTCACTACATCCAGTCTAACAAACAGTCCAGTGTGCTGCAATGGATGTTCCTCTCCAACGGAGGCATTTTAATTCAACAATTTTTTGCATAAGGGGAATTTCCAATTTGTGCCACTTGTTTCAGAGAACCGCACCGTGTTCCCGGTTAGCGGTCCCTCCTCAGACCTCGTTGTACAGCCATTAGAGCTCCATAGATCAACAGTTTACTGCCCCGATCTGATGGGTTTGCGCTCTAAGCACATCACAGATGTGTATTTTCGAGCGGGACTTCCCACAATGTGTGAACTCGGGAACAGCTGTTATATTGATCTGTCACGTTTTGAGACGGGAGGAAGCAAGAACAAAAGAAGGTAGGGAAGCGCGTCATCCCTGCTTATTAAAGCGAGTTATTCACAGCCCTCACTGAGCTCATTTGCTATTATTAGTTAATTAATTACTATTATTTTTGACTCGTGATGAGCTCGGCTAAGTATCGTTGACAACCGTGCGGCGGCAGCTCGGCGCATGTGAGAGTCCCGCTGAGTCCGGGTCGTGGGCACACTGAGGACCAGGGGCTAAATGAAGGACAGCGAGACAGACGGGGCAAAACTAAACCCTCTCAACCATACAATGAGCATGAAATACAAGCCTGCGAGCCACAAGGCAACGTACTTTAGGAGGAAATTGTCATCTCCAGTATTCTTACTTCCACTGAAATGTATGAGCGGAGTTGACGCCTCATACATAAAGAACAAGAGGAACGCCTCTTAAAATATCTGAAATTCTGTGGTATCAACAGAATTATTTATCAAAGCCTAACCATGACTCATCTGGGCTGTCTTGTCCTACTAAAGGATTCGAAGGGGGAAAAAAAAAAAAAACAGTATGATATTACGTCTTCGGATAAAAAGAACAGCACAAAACCAAACAAAAAAATATGGAAATGCAGACATTGTGATGGAAAAGAACTTTTTCTCTCCAGAAGATGGAAACAGGAAAAGTTTTAAGAGTATAAGGATTCTGGGTCATGCATGGATGTGGGGCAAATTAAAAGCAATAACTGAATCCCTGACCCCTACACTGAGGTTATCTAGTCGCTTTGTTATGCTATAGGTGGCTTCATTTTGGTCCACTTGTTCCTTTCAAGTCACTGCAAATCAATACAAGTCATTCTAAGTGATCGCCATTACGATGAAGCATTTCTATCCTGATGGTGGACTCCTCCTGGATGCCTCCATCCACAGGGCATCAAGGGTCACCACACACTGCTTTGATGAGCATAAAAATGATGTGAATCATATGATGTGGCCTTTGCAGTCGCCAGATCTCAACCCAACTGAACACCTACAGGAGATTTTGAATGTGTTGGACAGTTTTTTTTTTCCACCACCATCATGAGAAACACCAAATGGGGGAATATCTTTGGATGAATCCCACCAAACA
>NW_007577855.1:642940-688328 GCF_000690725.1 Stegastes partitus | reverse complement strand
CAACATTTTGCTAAGACACTTGTTGTTTCTTTGCTTTAACTTAACACCTATCTGCAGGGTCATCTTCTAGGGATAATGAATGGCTAAATAAAATTGGCCCCCAATGAATTCTTATAGTTGCTGAGTTCATCCATCCAACCAAAGCAAAACGTTAACGTCTACTGTCCCCCTTCGCAAAAGCCCAGTTCAACCATAGGTCCTTAAATGTCACTGTGAAACATGACATACACAACGATGTTATATAAAACGTTGTATAATTCTGTGTGCAAAACAAGATTATCCTCCTGCAAGGCTGTACCATCTGACATGGTTGACAAGACGGACGATCCATAATATTAATTTATCCAGACATCTTCTGGAAGCCAGCCCGCTTCCAAGCAGGTGAATCTCCAGCATCACCAAAAGGCTCGAAGTCTGCTGCAGGCAGAAAGTGAACCAGTTTCAAGTCACAAGTTAATCCAATCACACCGACAGCAACAACATCGCTGTGGGGTCACTGTTGGGATCATGCTGTGAAAGAAGTGTAAATAACAAGTTAACGCTTTGAAAAATAAGTAGGACAAATTATCACACTTGGCAGGAGGTGACACGACGTTGAGTCATTTTGTCGCTGCCGAAAAAACTGCCGCACGAGATGAGTGACAGTGACGGAGAGAAACACATGAGAGACAGAGTGCGAGGAAGAAGGACTTTGATGCTCACTTCTCCCACGTCAATCCAGAAAGAAGAAAAAAAAAAATGGGTCACCGAATTACTCAAAGTACTCAGGCAGGTGCTGCTAAGCTCGACGGATTACGGCTCACAATACCCACTTTGGACGAGCGGCGGGGCGGAGTGACGGCGGCTGGATGTGTGTTTGAGTTAAGCTGCAGTAAACACGTATTCCTGCCAGATGTGCTGCTTGTGTAACACTCCTGCTGCAGATTTGTTTAAGTACAAACACGCTTAAATATTGCATCTTGCTGCAGTTTGCAGTTATGCATCAAGAAAAGTAAAATATATCTTTCAAGTTATCAAAATTTAAAATGCTCAACCATCACTCACACATTCAAGCCATAATTTCTGCAAACAAACCATATTAATCGATTCAAAGTTTTTTAAAAACAAACTGCTGTGATGATGACTAGAGAAGCTTTATTTTCTTAAAGAAGATGACCGTACTGTAAAAAAAAAAATTAAATAAACATCCACCACCGTGTCCCAGATATGTCTCTATCAGTCACTCACCGAAAATTACACAATTAACCGGCCGTCGCACAAATTTAACATAATAACCGAATAATACAACAAACTCCAGTGATTCATCTCATTGTACCTCCGTAATGGGATGTACAACAAAAAAAAGGCACTATGATTCGTAGATAGAAAATGGGGGCTAATGAGGGCTCAGCATGACACATCCAGTTTTTAATTTCTGGGTCAAGGCTTCAGAACTGCATGATATCCATTTATCATCTACTTGAGGGAGAAAAAATGTGGGTCACTGAATGTGCTTTTAGCTTGCCGATGCACAGTCATGGTCATCTGACCCGGACTGAAAAGGGAATTAGGAAGCGAGTGGGGAACGTACAAAATGTGTTCACAGTTTCAATTAGTTTTTAGAAATCGCATCCAACAAACATATTGGTGTCTGTTTTGTATAGATATGTGACAAAGTGTGTTGCAGGTGATTATGATCAAAGACTGGAGTTGGTCTTCGAATGACATCAAAAAAAAAAAAGGAAAAAACTCAGAAGTTTTGTGGCAGTAAATTCACAAAGAGCAAATGTCCATTAGAGGTATTTATTGCAGTAACCCATACATATGCATACATGCCTTTTTAAAGACACACTTTATCTTATAGTGCAGTTAGTTTTTCATTTCCCTCCCAGCAGGAGAAAAAACAAACAAACTGGGCATCCGTCTCTTGTGGTTTTGTATAACTGTTCCACAAACAAGTCACCATTTGTGTCTCTCTGCGGTAAGCATATGACTCGAGAGATCTAACAGCTTGTACTGTGTGGGGTCAGTTATTTTAACAACGCTGCTGATGAGCTGCAAAAGCTGTACCATGTTGAAATGTCAAGAATCAACTCAAGACATCCATCCATCCATTATCTATACACCACTTAGTCCTCACTAGGGTCGTGGGGGGGCTGGAGTCTATCCCAGCTGACTCAGGGTGAAGGCAGGGGACACCCTGGACAGGTCACCAGTCTATCACAGGGCTCCACTTAGAGACAGACAACCAAGCACACTCACATTCACACCTACAGACAATTTAGAATCACCAATTAACCTCAACATGTTTTTGGACCTTGTAGGAGAAAGCCGGAGAAGCACAGGGAGAACATGCAAACTCCACCAGGGATCTTCTCGACCTTACAGTCCCAATGAGGAGACATCCACTGAATTTGACCAAAGTGCACTGAACTAGAACTGCATTCTCCATCTTTGAACTTGGCTTTTGATTTCTGAAATTGGAAGCCTCTGCTTTCATCGCTCTGTTCCCACGGCAATGTAAATGTTCAAATGTGTTCATATGATTCTGTCAGACCTTAGGACACAACAGTCTCAACTTACGTAATGGTTAAAAAACATTAGATGAATAGAATTAACAGAGAACAAGACAGATCTGGTTTTAGTGGAGAAGCTCTCTCAGTCAACTAGGGTCGTCCTTTTTACATCACATATTGGTATTTCTGTACCAGACTTCGAAAACTGCAACAACATCCACGTCAGATTTGCACCTTTCCAGATCTCCTCTCCTGCTGTTCGCTCATGCATAAAGTGTCTGGCACAGTTCTGCACGGTAAGTGGAAACCAGCTTATCCTGTCACATTGTAGATAGAAAGCTGAAAACAATCTGAATAGTCCTTTTTTAAATAAAACATCTGGATACATTTTCTTTCTGTCTAAAGGAAAACCTCCTGAGGCTAATGATGTTTTTCAAAAAGTCTAGTTAAACATTTTAGTGCACGTTTGTACAACAAGTGGCTTTAGGCAGGACTAAAGAGAAAATATTTTTCATACATTTGTTTAGACGTTTATGCAGAATATTTCTTTTCCAAGAATTTTCCCAGAAAAATAAAAGATTTTCTCTTTATTTTTCTCTATTTTTTTTCCCCTCTAAGGACAATGATGAGGTGGCCATAATATCTGAACACCTCTTTCTATGCACCTTCACACATCCGTTCATCTCCAAAAGCTTTTCATAAGTGGCTGGGATTAGTCATCCGATTTAAACACAGCCTAATAATTTCAGCAAGTTGACAGTCCAAAATTCCCGTCCTCACATTTCACTAATGAAATGTTTACAGAGTGAACAGAACGTTAAGCAGAGCTCTCAGTTATCTGAACATCCCTCTGGCTCATTCTGAATTGTGTGCTTCAAAACCAAAGCACTTAGACAGAGATGTTTTTTAACAAATGTTTTGTGGATAATAGCATCTAGTACAATTATGAATTCTAAATTTTGGTAATATGACCTCACAATGTTTTCAACATCATTGGAAGTTTTCCCCTTATGTTGCTTTTACATACTGAATCATAGTCCGTATCATTTTGGACAATATTTAACAAAGAAAGACAGATTTTGACCAAGTAATGTCAATAAATTCCAAATATAAAACATACAAGTGATTGTTTAAAGGTTTTCAGTTCTTAACTGAGGTCAGGGCTCTGACTGAACCACTCCTGAATATTCACCTTGTTGTCTTTTAACCACTTCTGTGTAGCTTTGGGGGATTGTCTTGCTGGAAAACAAATCTTCATCCAAGTCATAGTTTTCTTGCAGACTATATCAGGATATCCAGGGTTTCTCATACTTTGCTGCGTTTATTTGACCGTCTAGCTTCAGAAGCACTCCAGGTCCTGAAGCCTCCTCACGTCATGATGCTGCCGACACCGTGCTTCATGGTGGGAATGTTGTGTTTGTGATGATGAGCCAAACACAGCGTCTAGTCTGATGAAGCTCAGTTTTTGTCTCAACCTTCTTCCAGTTGTCTTCAAAGTTTCCACCATGCCTTCTGGTAAACTCTGGTTGCTATCTTGTTGCACTCTCCAATAAAGCTCTGACCGGTGAAGAACCCAGGCAACAGTTGTCTTATGCACAGTCTCTCCCATCTCCTTCAGAGGAGTGATGGGTGTCTTGGTGGCCTCCGTCACGGTTGCTCAGTTCGTTAGTCCGGCCTGCTTTAGGGAGATTTACATATGTGCTATATTTCCTCTGTTCCTTCCATGATGGATTTAACTGCCCCCCGAGGGATATTCAGTGACTTGGAAATGTTGATGTATCCATGCCTTGACTTATGCTTTTCAATGACCTTTTCATGGAGTTGCTTGGAGTGTTCTTTTGTCTTTATGGTGTAGTTATAGCCAGAAGTATTGACTCACCAGCGACTGGGCCTTTCAGATGCCTTCAGGTGTCTTCATACTACAACCATTTAATACACACTCTCTGCACTCAGAGGATAAAAACTACTATTCATGTATCTTATTATTAAAAGTTATAACTGCAATAACAGACTTTTTGGATGCCGTGGAAGCAGCAGAATCACACTATAAACAGTCAAATAGGGTTAGGGTTGTCCAAAATATGTGATTTCAAAAACTGTGAAAAACGTCCTTTTTTCATACAAAAACTTCAACCGTTGTCATAAATGGTTCTGAAATGACTGGTAGCAGATGTTCTAGGATACAAAAAACCACTGGCGAGCCATGCATTTTACATCTAAGGCCTTCAATGGCGTCCTACCTGAATCAAACCAGCTGTTATTACCATTACTATGATGCCATGACGATGGAAACCATCGATATTATAACAGACAGGTATCTCATGTAGCGAGAATGAATGAATGCCATCACTAAAGCAAGAAATCCAATTAAAACTATTCAACAGGTCTCCTTAGGTGCATAACATCTAGCAGGAGCTCTAATATTAACCCAGTAAAATAACAAATGTAAATATAATTAATTTTACTCACCAAAACTTGTGATTATTCTGTTGTGGAGGCAATCCGTGCACTTCAGTTCCAACACTAAGTCCTTTTCTATCACCATGGAGGCTAATGCTCGCTATGAAATAAAGAGAACAGACTGTTGGGAGTAATGTGAAAAGATTAATAGGAAAATATTAAACCGTAAGTCAGTGATTCTTAGGCCAGCAGAGAAGGCCTTGGTGGCCCTGACGGCACACCACAGCAGTGAACCCCTGATTGGTATCAACTACAATTATCACGTTTTGTTAGGTGAGTGGGCATGACGACAAAAGTCTGGTGAGCAAATATCTTCTTATTTATGCCCTCAAAGTACTTAAAATACTTTAAAAAGCACGTAAAAAATATGAAAACAAGGCATTTCTTGGCGTCGTTCCTTCACAGTGCTGGAAATGAGCACGTTGCTTTCATGAAAGATTTATGTGTATTTTTATAACAATAAAAAAAAACCCAGAGTATCATTCAAATTCAGACTTGTTGTTCTAAGCATGAGGCAAAAAAAATAAAAAAGCCCCGCAGTACCATCTGAGAAGAGCAACCTGTGTGTGTGTGCAGCTTTCCCCTGAAACATAGAAACATGCTACTCCTCGGTGGCTCATTAGTTATACGCCACTGGCCAATAAGCCACCAGCGTCTCCCTTCCGTATTCAATACGCCTCACACTCACATTAAATATGCATGCCAATTTCCAGGAAGCATTAAAAAAAAACTAGCATTAACGAGCATGTATTGTGCAAACTGAATGGCTGGTGTCACCGGGGAGGAAAGCTATGAAGGCTAACATGTTTTTTTAGTATGCATGTATTTTAGTTTTTTTTAAATCTGAAACCAGGGGAATGACACGGGCAGGAAAAGAACGTAATATCCTATAGGTGTGAACATTTAAAAGACAACTATCCACTAGTTCTTCTCGCTGGCACGTGCAGCAGAGAATCACTAATCAGCGTGACCTTTATTAATCCAATTATCTGCTCCATCCAGAGTGATAATTGCTAACGGGAAGTACCGTCGTGATCCTTTTCAGGGCTTCATCTCCATTAGCTAATATCTGCACCAAAATTTTATTCAAAATTTGACTGATAGCACCACATCCGTCGTCTGTCCTGCTGGACTCCACGTGAGCTTCAGCCGGTTTGGCACGCGCTATTAAAATGAACCCAATAATTCTGTATCACTTACAGTTAAAAATAAGCTCATCCTCTGTGTAAATCTTGGCTTTATGGGATTCAGCTGTCCTTCGTTGTGTGTCACACCAGCCTGATGGGTGGATTTGGCACTGCCTGTCCACCGTCAAACCAAAAGAGCATGACAGACTTTCAGATTAAGAGACAGATTTAAGATTAATCACCATAAAGGAGCCGTGACTAAGTTTGCACCTGCAGATGGGAAACATTTCGGACTGAAATCGCGTGTGTGCAATCGATGCAGCACGACAAAACAATATCAGGTTGAAAACTCTCTTTTTCATTCTCATTATGTGAGACTTGGAACACGAGGAATCGCTGCCATGATGAATGTGACAGGATGTGGCATGACTGATCACCCAACTGCCACACTGTTGAGCCCAGTGCAAACTGACAGGCCATCTGACGGCCGCTGACTCACACGTGCAACACATGCATGTAGACTCTCACATGGAATAAGACTTGAAAAACAAATAAACACCCTGAAAGCTAATTAAAAGATTCTTCATCCCTGATAAAAACAAGAGTCAGAGAAAGTTTACGTGGACTAAATTTACAAAAATTAGAGGCACACACACGCTTACATAATCAGATGTATACGATAGTTCTGTGACATGAATCTCAGTCATCGTGTAATTCTGATAGAGCACCTCAGCTTTACTGCTGTCTCAGTGGACGAATCACGTTGGCAAGATTCTCCAACAGAGCAAAGCTGCCGACCGTCACCGACACGACTGCAGTTCTAAAAACGTAAACTGAACTTTGAAAACAATCCGTCAGTACGGCAATCTATGGAGAAGTGAGAGGGCCAAATTACAAAAATAAATCAATAAAAGAATTTAAAAAATAAAAGTGGAAATAAAAGAAGAATAAATATAATTATAATTTGTTTTAATTTTTAAATTTTTTTAAATTAATTTTGTAATTTTTAAAATCATTTTTTATTTTATTTTTTTTTTTTTATTGTTATTATTATTATTATTATTATTATTATTATTATTATTATTATTTGGCTTTTTTTTTCTTTTTTTTTGCTATTAAAGCGACATTTAATTTAAAGCAACATTTAAAAGCAAAGGAAAGATGTACTGATGAAGAATTTATAGATAAATAGACGTTTATTTGTCGCTGTGGGGAAACTGGTTTGCAGCAGAAAACACTCAGTGGTATTTCACACTTAGGTCGCCCACAAACACTTTAAAACAGTGTCTCCACATGATGGCCAGACCAGCTGGATCTTATTTCCTGTCCTTATTTAAAAATTTGATGGCTTGTGGAATGAGGGACAGTTTGGACAATAACACCTGGCAGATGGCAAGAGTTTAAAGAAGGAGGCTAGTGGATGCCTCTCATCAGCCACAGCAGCCTTGTTCATAACCCGGTCTTTGTAAATAGATTCTGGGTTGGGCCGTGGGCTTCCCAACAGTTCGCTGGCTGTTACTACTGTCCTCCTTAAAGACTTCTTCTGTGCTTCAGATGCATTTCCAAACCAACAAATAGAGCAAAATGTCAAAACACGTTCAATAAAAGCACTTTTTTATTTTTTATTTAAGAATTTATTTGTTCAAACTTCACACAAAAGTTCAGTTTTACTGCCACATGAATAATCAATGTTTCTCAACTGGCTCGAACTTGAAAATGAACTGTGGTGTTGAAAGATTTGTGCTTCTTCTTATTTACTTTATGAATTTTTAGATGCAGACCATCTTACATGTGTGCTTTCATGTTTGCCAAACAAAAGTGTAATCAGAGTGATATAAGCATACATTTAAAGCACACAATGCACCACTGAATGGCATCATTTACATGGCTTGGTGTGCGTTGTGTCGGTGGCGGAGAGACAATAATACGCTGCAATTAAGGTTCCGGTCCGTCTTACTCGGGTTGATTGAGGTCCACGTATTCTCACCGGTTCTCTCTCAAAATCTCACCCATGTACCCACTCACTGTTTAAACACCTGCTGTCATAATGATTTTCAAGAAGAAAACACACAACCTTTTTTTTTTACTGCCATCCTGTGCTGCTTTAAAACTGCACACTCTCCCCTTCTTTAATATCACACACAGAGTCAGACGTTCAGAAAACGTGTGCAGTGGGTGCCACAGTTCTGCTCGTCTCGTTTCCTGAAACATCTTGGCACTGAGTCACGGCTGTGTCAACAGCCTGATTATAGAAGAGGACGTATTAATCCACACTTTTGGAAGTGAGTCACGGGGGCTGAATTGCACGCTCGAGTGCTTTCGCTTATTTCCTGTTGACTCTCCATTCAGTGTGTCCACATTTATGGAGATGAGGAGAGAGAGATCCTACTTCTCTGTCTGATTACAGACCTCGAGTCGTTGTGCTGTTAATGTTTTAAAATTGACATGTGATGTGGTTTGACATGAAAACGAGCGACTTTTTTTAATTTCATTTGAGAGGAAGCTATCGGTGGTAACACAACCTGAGTTGCACCAAATAGCTGTGAAATGTGAATGTGGGGATGTTTGAAGAACTAAAAAATGGACATAGTAAATAAAGTTAATAAACATCCATCCATTATCTAAACACCGCTTAATCCTCACTGAGGTCGTGGGGGGCTGGAGTCTATTCCAGCTTAGGGCAAAAGCAGGGGCAACCAAGCACACTCACATTCACACCTACAGACAATTTAGAATCACCAATTAACCTCAGCATGTTTCTGGACTTGTGGGAGGAAGCCAGAGAACCTGGAGAGAACCCACGCTGCACGTGAAGAACATGCAAACTCCATGCAGAAAGATCCTGGGTGTCCTCACCGGGACGCGAACGACGGAACGGTGCCAACCACCGCTCCACACTGCAGCCCAGCTAATAAACAAGGTTCTTTAAATTGATTCAGGGACATCATTAATGCACAACAACCCTATCAGCATACTCAAACACGTGCACTAAGAAATACAAATCGTTATTTTGGGGGAAGGGAGACGCTGCAGTAGCTCAGTATCATATCAAGATGTATCTCTGCACCATAGACTGTATAAAAGATGGACGTAGCAACCGGCCCTGAAAAATGAAGCCAACCCGGAAGTGTCAAAAACCTGCAGTATCACTACGTCCACTAGTTGCTGGCTCCAAAAAGCCGTGGCTCCCATAGACATACACAGATCATGAAATACTGCATTCCTACAGCTCAGGATTTATTTCTTATTAGTTTTCATGGTCAAATCCAGAGATCAGGTGGCCAATCTGAAAATAAATCTGAATTTTTTTTTTAAATCGTCAACATTTTGCGGGGCAAGGGGCGTGGCTGGCTTGATTGACAGTCGGCAGTGACGATGCAGACGAAGCGAGCATAAGGCGGTAAATGTGGGCAGGCAGAGAGGGCCCGCCTCTCAATCCGTCTGACCAATCGCTGCTCCTATGGCTCCGCCCCCCTCCGACGATTTTTGGCTCCAAAAATCCAAGATGTCAACCAGGAAGTAGCAAAACCCTGGCTTCATTTTCTCAGTGCAGAAACCAACGGGTCACGGTAGCTACGTCCATATTTTATACTGTCTATGCTCTGCACTTTGCTACTCATTCCATATGTATGAGCGCTGATCCCTGTGCAGCCGTGGACCCCAAGCCAGCCAGACCTCACAGTTCATCCATAAAACCCCTGCGCTGGCACGACACCGCTGATTGTACGATCTCCTCCTGAGTCACAGTGTTTGACGATCTGTAATTCACTCGTGAGCCTGCTGCTTTGACGGACTCACTGCCAGCCCAACGACGACTCTGCATTTGCCTCCCCGGAAATCACAGATGGTTTAAATAACATCTTTCATTAGTCTTTTTTTGCATTTTAATTTTTCCCCATCCTTCACTATTATCCACATCTCTCCCGAGTGCTGAGAATCAGTATTCTGAAGTTGTAGCACGAGAGAACCCGACATTAACATAATGCCTGTGAGTAATATTTTCCAGGCGCAGAGGCTTACGGGCCGTATTCCCACACACGCTGCTCACATCCAATACCGGTATGCATAATTTAAGCACATTAATTTTATATTTTTTTTGGATTTCCTCATTGATTGAGAGGATGCTGCTACTGTGGGTTAGATGTTGGTTATTGTACCCGAGAGACTGGAGGCTGACACGTTTGCAGGCGAGAGGGATGTTTGTCTAATAAAACTCTCTGGTGATTTGTTAATAACTCTTCTGCCGAGGTGCTAATCAAGAAGGGTCAGTTAGTTATGGGGCTGTCGGTGTCCGTCTGATAATGCAGAAGGCCAGAATGAGCCAAAGGACACTTCTTGCTATATGTTTTTTAGATCAATTTTGCTCTATTGCATCAGCGGTAAACACTAAAACATACATCATAAGCCAGACGTGTCATTATTCTAACGATTTGTTGAGCAAAACCCAAAGACAGATGGACGCCGGGATGATTTTAGCGCAACATTTGAATGTCCGAAAGATACAACAGAGCAACTGAGGCTGAAGAAGTGTGCGTAGCTTCAGGGGGAAACAACCCAAATCTGTTGAAAAGAGGACAGTAATAGTCAGAGTGCTTTGAAAATCACTCCAGAGGTGATATTGTGCTTCGCTGGCAAAGAAACGGGAAAAATGGAGGCCCAAAAATAGACAGAAAGGACAGTATCAGTGCGACCTGCAGGATACGTGAAGAATAAAAAAGAGCCACGTTTCCCCTCTGTATGTGTGTGTTTACTCACATGGGGAGGGTAAATGCAGAGAGGGCAAACGTGAGGGGTGCCGGGCCTGAGGTAAACAAAAAAATCAGCTGTTTAATTTTAAAACTAACAGCTGATCGATTCATCCAGAAAATAATCAACAGTAAAACAGTTTATTAGTTACAGTTTAAGAGCAAACCTTCATCAAACGAAACTCCATTCAAATAAAGTTCCAATTTTAATCCAGACAGAGAATGTTTATGAATGAATCCTGATTTCTGGCTCTGATTTGGTCGCCTCCAGCTGATTTTAGAATCTGGATGAATTTCTGTCACATCGGTTCTCGTGTTTTTACATTTTTTTTCCTCCTTTGGACAAAAATACGACATTTTAGGAGACTCTGATTCCCATTTTTTACCATTTTCTGACATTTTAGAGTCCAAACACCTGACCGATTCAGCCAGAAACTAATCAACAGTTTATCAAACCAAACTCTATCAGGAAAAAAACTCCCAGTTTAAATCCAGAGGAGTTTCTGAGTGACTTTTAGCTCCGGTTTGGTCGCCTCCAGCAGCTCTGGTACGACCGTTTGTAGCTGCAGCGACTGAGTGAATCAACAGAGCTGCAAAGATCAATCGATTCATTGTCGTTTATTAAATTAATCACCGACTAATCCGATTTTTGAGGTTTCTTTAAAAGTCTAAATATTAGTGATGCACTGCTGAGGGGAAGCAGTTACACTTCACTATGAATGCATGAGCAGCAGAAATCCAGCAGTAAACACACTGATGAACAATGCTTTATCCACACTTGCCATACTTTGTTTAAAGCAAAGATAAGCGATAAATCCACGTATCACAGTTTGGTTTAAGGAAGCAGCATTTTATCCGTTTCTACTGGCGAGAAATTTCAAGACATGCATCTTTAAAAACACAATTTTTATAGCTACGTTTTAGTCAAACAATCCGACGTTGGGGACTCCGATGTGGCTAAATATACAACACGGTGTGTGTGTAACCTCCTCACCACCATAAACACATAAAAACCTGGAGAGAGGACAGACGACACACTCAAACACACACACAAGAGGCAACACTCAAAGCACACCTTCAACACTCGTAATAAAAGGGAACGATTGTTGTTCGGGGCAACAGTAGCTACAACAACAAGCACTTATCGCGTAAGAATTTGATTTCACCGACCAAATTGCAGCATTAAAAACAAAATAAAGCACATACAATCTGCACTGATGTGTTTGTCAGGATAAAATTAGACGGGGAAACAGTCATCGCTCTCGTGGCTGATGAGCATTATCTCCACATGTCTGTCTGCGCGCTGACAAAGATGCAAAGACATTAATAGTAGAGGCCAGACAGCTGATTAGACTGCTGACCTACAGTATCCTGTGACTATTGTAGTACAGCTTGATTATAAAGACTTTTGTTTTCTTGGCTCATGCACTATGGAAAAAAAAGAAGAAAAAAAAAAATCAACAAGATGATTAGTTTCCACTTAAGGAAGTCATGAAATAAATTGCAGGGGCACAAAAGCCAGCTGTGCCGCCATAAAGTCAAAACACAACCATAAAGTTGGTATCGCAGCTCCGATTAACATTTACTACTCTGTATTGACCTACTAAACATGCACGGCCCAGTTCGCTCCGACAAAGTGAAAGTCTGAACCAACACAAGCAGACCGGAGGGTAATTAATGCCAGATCAACACGGGCTTAAAGCCACAGAGGGAGGCTTTGACAGAGGCGAGTGATGATCTACATCAGGGCTGGAAAATAGTATATTGCACTAACAAGATGTAAATAGTGTTAAAGCTTATAATCATCAAAACTTGTCCAAGGAAGCACAACATTTCCGTGCATGTTAGCAACTAGATCCTGTCACCGTATCCACTCTGGGTTTAACCGTAGCCACTTTAACATCCACTCAGCAAGTTTAGCAGGAATGTTTGCCAATGCACACGTTTGCCAGGTCATTTGATCAGCGGTTGCCAAACTGCCAATCCCAAAAGGTAAACTCTGGGGGTGAGTTACATAAGTGTACTGTAATATTATACAATGACAAAGCATAGGCACCAAACCGCCCTGTTGCCTGCCACCTGGTAGCCTGACGAACACTCAGAGCATGAGGGGCAATTCACACTTTGTGGCTGTGTGTAATTAAAGCGCCTCATTTAGACAGCATGGAGGGGGAAATATCTCTCCACAGTTCATTTTAATTACCACAAAACAAATTCTACACAGAGACCAAAAGCTGTGAGAAATTATATCTCTGCTGTCTGAGAAGCTTGTCCAAAAAGTATTAAAATCAGTTTATCACACAGCGAAACATTCATTCATTAAGATGGATATGAATACTAGAGTTTAGGATAATACAGGAGATTCTGTTTTCAATCCCACAGCGGGGAAATATGCAGAGTTACAGCAGCAAAGTGGAAAGTGCAAAAATGTAGGGACACATAACAAAAAAACAAAACAAAAAAAAAGAAAAAGAAAACATACAAAACAAGAAATAGAAGAATATAAGTATATAAGTACAGTTGATGTTGCTCAGATTCTTACATATGTACACATTCAGGTATTGCACAGATCGCTCTGAATGAAGAAATTAACCAAACTGCACAATATTATTCTGTATATAGAGAAATATTGATTTTGCAAAGAGTCTTCAATGAGTAGAGAATACTGATGTTGCATATCCTCATGTACATCCATCCATTATCTATACACCGCTTAGCTGACCCAGGGTGAAGGCAGGGACACCCTGGACAGGTCACCAGTCTATCACAGGGCTACACTTAGAGACAGACAACCAAGCACACTCACATTCACACCTACGGACAATTTAGAATCACCAATTAACCTCAACATGTTTTTGGACTGTGGGAGGAAGCCGGAGAACCTGGAGAGAACCCACGCTGCACGGGGAGAACATGCAAACTCCACGCAGAAAGATCCCAGTGAACCCGCAACCTTCTTGCTGCGAGGCAAAAGTGCTAATCACTGCACCACCCTGCAGCCCTTCTCATATACAATGCCGTGAAAAAGTATTTGCCCCCTTCTCAAATTCATATTTTTTTTCTTTTGCACTTTAATGTTTAAGATCATCAAAAAAAATGTAAATATGAGACAAAGATAAGCACAAAATGCAGTTTTTAAATGATGATTTGATTTATTAAGGGGAAAAAAAACATTTTTAAAGCTACCTGGCCCTATGTGAAAACGTAATTGCCCCCTAAATCTAAGAATGGTGCCACAGCAGGCAGAAAGCTGAATGCTGTTGAGAGAACAACTAAAGCACTGATTTTCATGCAACTATGTCATGATTTAGGAAACAATTATGATAGATGGTGTCTTTGAGGTTTCATTTATGAATTATTCCCTTGTAACCTGCATCAACAGTCCTTCTGCCCCTTCTCTTAAAAACCACATATAAGGAAAGAAAATTCAAGAAGCAGTGAAGGTCAACTATCACATAGGGCAACATTTATATTTGGCATCTGTCAGATTTCAGCATCATCATCTTGTGTCATCATTTTGACAGGATGGCAGTGCGGAACGCACACTTCCCACAGGAGTATAGATGCAGACGATCAGGCCGGGGGGCAAAGACGCACAACGTTTTCTATCAACATACAAGGCCGAGGTCAGTCCTAATCCGTGATACACAAGGGGCTCGACGCCTCCAGGAAATCAGTTTCAGCTAAAGACTTTAAAACTAATAATAATCGACTTTCACAGCTTGACAGACAGATCTGGGATGAAAGAAATTGGGTCATCTGAGAGGTTTGAGGTTTTTTTGACAGGAAGAAATGATGGAGGAAGCACCAACAAGCAGGTTGGAAACAACAGGAGAGAAAAAAACTTGTATGTTTGCAACTATATAAAACGACACACATATTGGAGCTCCGCAGTCACAACACAGGTCACGTAAACATGGCAACCTGTTGAATGGGCACTAAACACTGCAGGCAAACTAAGCATAAGAACGGAGGATAATATACAGAGAGATATTTGTGTGTGATGGTATACAACAGTGCTCCTTGCTATCACACATCAGAGCTGAACTTTCTGTTTCAGGCGATGCCATCTGGTCATCATCATCTCCACCCGGCAACGTGACCATAAATAGAGAAATGCATGAGACATAATGAAGAGCACCAGAAAGCATCCAGACTCACAGATCTGAGGACTGTTTTCTGTTCAACAGAAGCCCTTAAAGGTGCTGATCTTTAGGTTTCTGAGGCGTTTTTTAAGCATAAATTTGGAATCAGGGTGCGCCAAAGTGTTCAGTGAGTCGTTGAAATAGAAGAAAAAACAAACACTGAATGGCTGCATTTCATTCAAACATCTTGGTTTTTTTTTTCTTGAAAAGTCATTTTTAAGGTGTTTCTTTACCAGTCAGGACGATCAGACTGTTCAAGAACAGTGACTGCAGCCATTAGCAGTCCTCACGGGGGAAATCCACTGTTAATATTCCCACTGTAGCTCCGCTCTGCTGCCCGGCACAGGTACAGCAGTCCCCAGGGGAGGCCATGTTTGTGTGCTGACGGGGACGGTGGGAGGAGCTACACCGTTCCCTGGGGCTTACCATGGTTCCACATTGCTGCATAACCTAACAAGGCAGGGAGAGTCACGGTCGTATGCGAGACGATGCCGCTCTCGGGGGAAATTTAGGAGCATCGCCAGTCAGACTCAGTCCTCTAGAAACAAACTCTGACAAACTACAGGCAGCCACGATTCGTTCTCAGACAGTTAGAGGCAATGCATCGCGTCTAATTGGACACCAAGGACGGCTGGAGGTGATTGTCACGCATTGCCATGTGTGACCGATCTATAAGCTGTTCTCCTTAGAATTTACGTAAGTATGCTGCCATCAGCTTAAGGACAGATGAGTTCCACGAGGCCACAGGAGGCTAATCATATTGTTATATAGCTCAGGTTATGATGTTTTTTTTTTAATTTTCTCCTTGTGGACAAATGAAGCAAAGTGATAGGAGAAGCACTGGTGTGACTGTGTGGTGGACAAGACAAATCTAGTCGCTATAGTCCCAAATCTGTTCTAATGACTGATAATGACTGAGGATAAAGAGCAAAAAGAAATGTTAGAGTTCGGGACTATAGTGGCTAGATTTGTCTTCTAGTGCTTCCTTGTTTCATTTCTCCACTAGGACAGAATTCACTGAAGATCACACCCTGAGCTATATAACGATGTGATGAGCCTCCTGTGGCCTCGTGGAACTTCTCCGTCCTAAAGCTGATGGCAGTGTACTATAGTCCCAAACCCGTTCTAATAAGTGAGGAGAAAGAGCACATTATCACAGTATCTGCATCTAAGCTTGTGTGTGCACTGAAAAGTTAGGCTGTTTTTTAAAATACAGTCATGACTCGATAATCCGACCCTTAACAATCCGACAACCTTGCTATCCGACAGGTTTTTAGGAAAAACTAACAGAACCCATTAAAATTAGCCTTAACATACCAACAGCCTTGGATTCCGACTCTGACATGACATTTTATGTCACAAATAAGGATAACGGGGCGCCCGGATATCTTGGCCGGTAGGGCGGGCGACCCATGTGTAGGGGCTTTAATCCCCGATGCAGCGGCCGTGGCTCGAGTCCAGCCAGCGGCTCATTTGCTGTGTGTCATTCCCTCACTCTCCTCCCCACGTTTCTCTTTCTATCTTCTCTGTCAACTATCATTAAAGGCGGAAAAGCCCAAAAAATATCTTAAAAAACACAAAAAGGATAGCGGCATATTATCTGACTGAACAATCCCACAGATTGGCTACGTTCACACTGCAGGACTTGATGCTCAATTCAGATTTTTTTATGAAATCCGATTTTGTTGTGAGTTCCTTCACATTTCCAGTTAAATACGACTTGTATGTGATCTGCTGTGTGAACTTCATACGACCCAAAAGTGTCCCACATGCGCAGAAGAGGACACGACGACGTCACACACAGCGAGCGTGCTCAGTGTTTATAGTAAACGTGGATGGTAACAGTGGAGCGTATCTGCCACTTCCCCGACCACCACCGATGGTGGAAACAGAACAGTGACCGCTAACTAAACTGGCATCAGCAGCCAAGTCCTACCTGTGCTTTCTGGACACTTCCACCCTGTCGGAGCGCTCCCCCGGGGTGGAAATGTCCCCTGACCACGCTGAATATTCAGATATTCATCATTAATGTCATCGTACTTGGACATTACCTCCCACCCTCTGCATGGGACTGTTAAAGCCCTGGAAAGTTCCATCAGTGCCAGGCTTCTTCATCCACGCTGTACTAAAGAGAGGTACCGCAGGTCCTTCCTCCCCTCTGCTGTGAGACTCTACAACCAGCTGTGTTCCCAGTAGACCCACAACGTGGCAGACCCACACAACGTGCAATATCCCATTCCATAACTAACATACCACTACCTCTCATTTGCACTACTTATTGCACTGCTTATTATTATTATTATTATTGTTATTACTATCATTATTACTGCTATTATTATTATATACTTAAATCCCTATCTTTTATATATAAATATAAATATATATAGATATATCTCTTCCATATTCCCCCCATTCAGAAGCCCATTTTTCATATTCTGTTTTGCACTACTCTCCTTGTTTGCACTATTTCTTATATTTATATGTACATTTTTTATTTTTATTTTTATTTTTTCCTGTCTTGTATATGTGTACCTATGTTGAATGCTGCTACCAACGATGTGAATTTCTCCACTGTGAGATAAATAAAGGCATATCTTATCTTATCTTATCTTATCTTAATTGGGCCCGAATACCCGGAGACCAGAAAGTGCTATTCAGACCAGCCCTACTGGGTTTTTATAACAAATATGAACAATAAATATTTACAAAAAATGAGCCTTCAAGCATCAAGCCCTCCTTGTATCTCGACCTCCGTCTTGACAATCTGACAGCCTTGATATCNAAAGAGCACATTATCACAGTATCTGCATCTAAGCTTGTGTGTGCACTGAAAAGTTTGGCTGTTTTTTAAAATACAGTCGAGACTCGATAATCCGACCCTTAACAATCCGACAACCTTGCTATCCGACAGAATTCATTGAAATTAGTCTTAACATACCAACAGCCTTGGATTCCGACTCTGACATGACATTTTATGTCACAAATAAGGATAACGGGGCGCCCGGATAGCTTGGCCGGTAGGGCGGGCAACCCATGTCTAGGGGCTTTTATCCCCGATGCAGCGGTTCGATTCCAGCCAGTGGCTCATTCGCTGTGTGTCATTCCCTCACTGTCCTCCCCACGTTTCTCTGTCTATCTTCTCTGTCAACTATCATTAAAGCCCCAAAAATATCTTTAAAAAACAAATAAAGGTAACGGCGTATTATCTGACTGAACAATCCCACAGATTGGCGACGTTCACACTGCAGGACTTAATGCTCAATTCAGATTTTTTTATGAAATCCGATTTTGTTGTGAGTTCGTTCACATTTCCAATTAAATGCGACTTGTATATGATCTGCTGTGTGAACTTCATACGACCCAAAAGTGTCCCGCATGTGCAGAAGAGGACACGACGATGTCACACGCAACGAACGTGCTCAGTGTTTATAATAAACATTGATGGTAACAGTGGAGCATATCTGCCACTCCCCCGCCGCCACTGATGGTGGAAACAGAACTGTGACCACTAACTAAACTGGTGTCAGCAGCAAAGTCCTGCCCATGAGTTCTGGACACTTCCACCCCGTTGGAGCGCTCCCCTGGGGTGGAAGTGTCCCCTGATCGTGCTGAATATTCAGATATTCATCATTAATTGGGCCTGAATACCCGGGGACCAGAAAGTGCTACTGGGACCAGTCCGACTAGTTATTATAACAACTATGAACAATAAATATTTACAAAAAATGAGCCTTCAAGCATCAAGCCCTCCTTGTATCTCGACCTCCGTCTTGACAATCTGACAGCCTTGATATCCGCCATAAAAGAAGGTTGTCAGATTATCAAGTCACGACTGTACCGCTTAGACCAAAGACAAACAATGGAGAATCTGTGTTTACATTGGCTTCACCACATCTCCTGTAGAACAAACTATCAGAGACGCTGAAATCGACACCAACTCTTGATTCTTTTACATTAAAGCTTGCTGGTCATTGCATTTTATTAAAGACTCCCTCTAGTGAAAATAAAGTGGGTTTTCTTGGTTCCACATTGTCCATAATCACCGTCGGGCTGAACACGGTGAAGCTGCTGTGTACCGAGGTTCATCTCAAACACAGATTCAGAGTACGTAAGGAACCAAATCCATCAGCTGGCAGGCTTTTAGATGTGTATATATATATTTTTTTAGAATCGGCTTCCGGTGTCAAACATCTATGGCTGAATTACTCTGATATTACAACTTGCTCCTGTGTGGTGCAGAGTAGCTTCAGTGTTTGAGTTGTGGACGGCTGCACATTCTGGAGGTTTATCTAAGCCCCTTTAAGGCATTAAGGGATTATTCTTATTAAATTACTTTAAATACATAACCTTTCACTCATTTTCTGCAGAGGATTGCGGGCTGGTTTTTTTGCCCTCCGTTTCTTTAATGCCTTTTTATTTATGGCTTATATAAAACACTTTGAGTAGCCTCGTGGAAAGATAATGAATAAACCTTCCTCTACTTGGCAAATTTAGAATAAAGAGCCCGATGCAAACAGAAATTTATGATGTCGAATTTCAAAATAATCCAAACATGATTTAGATAAACTCTATTTCTTAGTGGATAAGTTTTGATCTCTCCATGAATGTGATCATAGTATATTCATTGATGGTGCATAAGAAACGTACCAAAGGAGGTAAATTATTTATCAGACACCTAATAGACTACTTAGCATTCCTGTCACCATCAGTATCTTTACATTACTGGCTGCAGAAGAAGAGACTGAATCATCTGCATTTAGGGCACATAATGTTGATTATCAAGGTTTTTTTCTTTTTAATCAAGAAGAACTGCACAGCTAATCAACCGAAACAGCATCCAGGATGTAAAATACTACCTCACCACTATCTGAACATTTATGCTTCAGTTCCCCTCAGCAGAGCTTTTCTGATATTTCCATGAATGTCTTCACACCGTCGGAGCCGAAGCTTCAGAATGACAGGCAGATGATGTCTTACTTCTGAGCCGCTCTGTGACTGTCTGGAATTATAATCAGGACTCAAACTGTATTTTCTGCGCTACGCTTGCCGTGCATTCACTCTCAAGATATCAAGTGGCCCCGTGCGCTGATTTGCATGCTCCGCAATCATTGGTTGCCTGGATATTATGCCTCAACAGGCTGCCTTCTGCTGATTGGCTGCAACCGCAAGGGAGAGGGGAGGCATGGAAGCTCTCTCTCACCAAAACAGGCATAAAAGGCAGCGTGTGGGATCACAGACACGGCAGAGCACCCAATGGGCAACTTTGAGCAGCTTTAAAAAGAAAAAAAAAGCCAGTGGCAGCTTTAAAAATTAGCAAGTGAAAAAAAAAAAAGGAAAAGAGGCTCAAGCAGAAGACTCAACCTGCTGATGGAGAGATCTTCAAGGGAGACAGTTTAGAGAGCTAGAAGTCAGAGACAGGTGTAGAGTTGTTGTAGCTGCAGAGAGGAACACTTTTTGGGACAATTTCTTTTATCAGTTTTGGTTAAAAAAGACACAAAATGTCTCTGGAGGTGAAGGAGAAGACCCAGGTGCGTCTAGTGTTTCTCGGGGCAGCAGGCGTGGGCAAGACGGCCCTGATCAGACGCTTCCTCCAGGACACCTTTGAGCCCAAACACCGGCGCACCGTGGAGGAGCTGCACAGCAAGGAGTACGACATCGGCGGGGTCAAGGTCACCGTGGAGATCCTGGACACCAGCGGCAGCTACTCCTTCCCCGCCATGCGCAAGCTCTCCATCCAAAACAGCGACGCCTTCGCGCTGGTGTACGCCGTCGACGACCCCGAGTCGCTGGAGGCGGTCAAGAGCCTCCGAGACGAGATCCTGGAGATCAAGGAGGACAAGTACACGCCGATCGTGGTGGTGGGGAACAAGGTGGACAGGGGGGACGAGCGCCAGGTGTCCAGCGAGGACGTGCTGTCGACCGTGGAGATGGACTGGAACAACAGCTACCTGGAAGCCTCGGCGAAGGAGAACGCCAACGTGGTGGAGGTGTTCAAGGAGCTCCTGCAGCAGGCGAACCTTCCCAGCCGCCTCAGCCCGGCGCTACGCAGACGCAGGGAGACCTTTCCCAAAGACACCAACTTCCGGCCACCCATGAACAAGACCAACAGCTGTATTTTGTCATAATGGGAGACAAGAGGAAGGGAAGTGGTGATTTGTTTGTTTTTAAAAAAAATAAGGGACAAGGTGGATGAGAAGAATAAAGAGGGTGTGAGGTGCAGCTCAGTGCTGCAGGACAAAGAGAGAAGCCTGGACTTCAGCTGCTCCAGAGCTGCCTGATTGTGGTGATTCTGGACCAACAAAAGGCGCCTCACGGCTCACGACCGACAGGAAAAGAAACTCTAGACCGAACCAGACTGCCAGCATTAAACGGAGAGAAAGAAGTTGCATTAATTACTCAGTTGTTTACTTGATGTAATGTTGTTGCTGCTGCTTATTTGGTGACATGCTGCCGGTGTTTAGATCAATGTCTCACTTCTGAATTTAAAAAGGTAAAATGTTCTCTGACATCAAGGCGGCTGCAGAAAGCTTCAGATGTTCGCTGAGGGGGAAGTGCGTGTACATACTGTTTGTTGTCATCTGTGCAAACGTTGTATTTCTCATGTAATTTTTAAATTTGCTAATTCACTTGTAGCACATCATAATGTTTACAAAGTTTTTGGAATTTAATTGCAAATTTGCTACTTGGCATGTCGTTATTTTATGTTTAAAAAAATAAATAAAAAAGCAGTAAAATGCAAACATAAACTGTAAATGCACTTTTCATTTTAAGATTCACAATGATGTTTTTCATTAATTTGATTTTATTTTTTATCATTGCATACTCTTATGAATATTACTTTGTTGTTTACTTGACAAATGTCAGTGGAATGTGGATCTAAATGTGTAATAAAAGGCATAAGCACAAAAAAAACGTGTGAATTTCTTGTGTGAAACTGCTGATGTCAATGTAGATAGATGTAACGGAGGCATTGCAATCACATTAGTGCAGCAAGAAATGATAATATATAGAAATAAATGAGCAAATAGGACTTAGATAAGTTACAGGTAAGCAGTGCAAATAAGGTGTTCTGACTCTTCTTTGTGCACTCACTGGACGCTTTATGTGGTTCACCTGTGAAGGTAAATGCAATATAACTGCCAAAGAAGTAATAATTATTTATCACTGAGCTCATAGTAGGGGGTGGTAGGGTACACAGAGAAGTGCTTCTAATATCTCATGTATGTTGATAGGGAGGAGGACATTCATTTTAAAATGATTTTAGGATTGCTATGACTCAATAAATAATTTTTAAAAGTGCTTGAGAGCTGCTGAATTCTGTCATTGTCATTATAAAGCTTGTTCAAGCACAAATATTTCGAAATCATAACCCAGAAACTACCAATAAGTATATACAATTATGATGGTGAAATCTAAAGTATGTTCGTAATAATACACTGCATGCATAATAAAATATATTTTGGGGTGGGGTCCCAGCATGATCAGCTCGTGCTCCAAATCCATTCAACCAGGCAGTCGTAAAATAACGAAAAAAAATAAAGCCACAAAGTTCCAGATAAACATACTGTGTGTCGTTTCTTATTTATGACAGCATTCATTTTACTCGCTGGTTAATGTGTACAGAGAACTAAAATCTGGTGAATACGAGAATTGGAGCTCAACGTTATTCCAACTGTGTGCACGACGAGGCAATTTAAGATCTCTGTTGCCATCTGCTGGTGAAAAACACACATTACACCCACTAGAACAAAACTAAGTGTGGCGTCCACTGTGGCACCTCCCACCAGGCTCCCACCTATGACCTTGAAATTAAATATTAAGAAGAGAGTTCCAGTGGGTTTAATTTAGGTTCTCGTGTGAACATTTAAGAAAACCATTCTGAGTATATGTGGTTGGACATCAACATCATTGCACCGGGCTTCATTAAATCTGATCTCTGGTCGGACGTTTAAGGATTGATGTTAATACACATCATCGCGTGAGTCTTACTGGATGTGTGCTGAAATGGTTCACGAGGCCGATTATCTATCACGGCTCTGGACTACAACACACTTCAATGTCAAGTAAACAGCTGAAACAGTCTGGGAAAACATTTAAACACTCATTTAGCATCTCTTGAATTGGTTTAAAACGAATGACACTACTAACCGGCTGCAGGCCTGAGAGGGAGTTAAACAAACGAAGCTGCCCTGAAGCATTCAAACAGTTCAGCAATGCTCCCGTTTCACCGGTTAACAAAACCCATTATGCAGTTCCTGAAATATCTGTGCACGGTTCCCCTAAATGCAACCTGAGAGAGCAAACGGTTGTAGTGCTCAGGTCCAGGCAGCCCTCCACCTCCTCCCCCACCCCCATCCAACTCCATCAGATTAGACTGAACAAAGTTTCCTGTTTTAATTTGAGGAAGTGGCCGGGTAAACGTTTGCGGGCAGTTCCTCTTTCAGTCCACATTTAAACATTCTTCCGCACTCTGCTCTTGCTCATTTGCGAAGGAAGGGAGGCCTCGCAGCTTCACGCTCACGCAGGTGTGTGGACTTGTCATCTTCTTACACCGAGTTCTGTTTTCATTTTGGTCTCAGATAAATAATTTAAATTTTAATATAACACAGAAAACCTTGACTTTAGGAAAAACTTTTCAAAGCGTTTATCAGACTTTAGCTGCAGGGAACGTGGTCATTCATATAGTTCTGACTCGTGTTTCTCTCATGTCTCCGCCTCTGGACTTGGTCAAAGCTCCTCAGCTGGTTAAAACAACTCTGAGGCGTTTAGAACAAGTTCAGGGTCCTGGACAGAAACAGCAAGATGGTTAAAGAGAGGATAATGAAATATCTGCATGTGAGGTATGATGCAAAGTCGTATTTAGGTCTGTAAGGATCACGACTGTGCAGGTTTGATGGCTTATTGCTGCCTCTGCAGCAGAAGGGGAAAAATGTAGAATTTGTCACATGTCTATATTTACTCTGGCTGAGCAGTTGTAGGTCATGTGTCAGTGTGTAAAATACAGTCTTCTATTGAAGTCATTAAAAAAATGATTCAACAGATTTAGAACAAAGTGGATGAACATTTGAAATTTATCACCCAAAATGTATTTTTAACATAGCACTACTGAAATGTGTATTACATTTAAAACTGTACCCATCATCTACATTGTTTTAGGCGGCATATAAAGGTTTGATTTAACTAAATATTTCATACATAGTGCAGACATTTCTTTTTCAATCCCAGCGGCTGCTCTGCTCAGAATCCTTTCCCTAATCTGTGCTTCATTTCCTGATAAGTGCCGTCCTGTATTATGTCCAGCAACCGTAATGTATTTATATATTTTAATGAATGCAACGCAGAGCTCTTCTGAATAAGCGCCAATAGCTTTATGGGAACTGTCTCCTAACTGCAGATGGACACTACATTCAGACATTTCTCATGTTTCAGAAAGCAAGCAGCCTGCGCTGTGACTGAAACTGCTACTGAAAGTAGAAGTTCAGGTGTGAAGCCACTGTACTGACTTTTTCTGGTAGTTCCACAAAACTGTTCACACTTCCATTGCAAAATGAGTACTTGGTGATGACAGCTGTGGTGCTGTGCTGCTTTCATCTAGTTTACTTTGGGTACTGATTTTAAATCTCTGCGGTAAAAAGAAAATGACAGATGTATACTCAAGAAGAACAGCTTTATTAGTCAAATTCTGCAGCGTGCTGCAAAGATGCATATGATACATGACTGGTGCCATTTATGTTGTCAGGCAGGAGCAAGCATATATTAGTGAAGTGAAACCTGTGTGTGTGTGTGTGAGTACAGCCTCTGTACGACAGATAAGAGAAAAAAAAAGTTGCTTCATGTGTAATCCAGCCACTAACAGGTTTATCAACAAGACAAAAACCAGCTGCAGTAATCTGGATACTTGGTCCTCGGTGTATGTGCTTGGTAACGTTTTGCTTTTTTGTAAGCTGGAATATAAATGTAAGTGTGTGTTGCCTCAGTCATCCACAGCGATGTTGCGGAACAGATAAGCCATGGACTCTCCGTTGTGGATGCGCCGGATCGCCTCGGCCAGGATCATGCTCACGTCCACAGTTTTGATTTTTGGACACTGCAGCTTCTGCACCTCGTGAGGAACGGTGTTGGTCACCACCACCTGGAGGGAGAACACAACAGCCTTGGTTTCAGCCTTTTGTCATGCAGATGGAGGCATGACCGAGTCTGGGCCTCACGGGCAGCACGACAACTTCTCATCTATATTCATTTTGTAAAACTGGCAAATAAAACCCAACCATGGTCACATTCTGAGCTCGATGTCCTGCAGTTTATAAATCTGTTACTCAAAACATGAGTATTTAATTAATAAACCTCGGTTTGGTGGTGTCTGGGAAAAGACATCAGGTAGATTTAAATACAAGCAAACTGCTTTAACATATGAAAATGTAAAAACTATTTTTTGACACTGTATCTGATAAATGCAAAGTGCCTTCATCACAAGATTCCTGATAAATGAACAAAAGAAATCTGTGCATACTGCAAACATATCGTCACATTTTATGTTCAAATCCTGTAAGCAGGTTATTGATGTTACTGAAATGCTGACGTTCTTTTATTATATTGATTAATGGAACAAATTCTGGAATCGACACTCGATAAAAAAAGAAAAATCAATCCTCCTTGATACATTATTCAAAGCAATAGATAAGCATGAATAATGTGCTTAAGAAGTGCAACAAATGAAGCAGTAACACAAACAGAGTTACAGCTATCAAAAACAATGACATTATAGTTTTTGAGAAGGAAGAAAAACGGCCTATCAGATATGTGACAGGATGAGATTTCTGTTCTTCTTCCACAGCTGGGACATCTTTCACATATCCTTTCCCTGCAGCACTGACTGTTAACTTCACTAAGACGAACGATTTGTACAACCGCACACGGTTTTACCTCATCGATAGCAGACTCCTCTATTAGCCTCGGTGCCTCTGCAGACAGCAAGCCATGCGTGGCCATGATGTAGATCTTGTAGGCTCCCCTCTCTTTCAGGATTTCCGCCGCTGCAACATAGTCCTCCACATCGTCTATGATGTCATCCTGGGAGAGCGAGCGCAAGGTCAAGGAGTGCGCAGGGGGAAAAGGGTAATACGTGTGTTTGCATCGCTGTAGAATCTTTGCAACAAAAACATAAAAGCTTAAATCCGCTGCAGCTTATCTGGAAGTCTGATGACTGACATGAATCTGTCTCAGCACAAAAAGCACCACAAATACTGAGCCTCGCTGTCATTTCCTGAGATTTCTGCTGTACGTGAAGCATCAGCGATAAACACGGAACATCACATCAGTTTGCATATAAAGGCAGCACACCACTTCAACATGTAAAACACAAACATCATCCTATGTTTCAGTATGAAGAATACATCTCTAAATGGAGAAATTCATAACATCTGGAGTTCTTACGACGATGATGGCGATTCTGCCTCCGACGTCTCCAACAACAGTGATGGGTGGCTTCTCCTTCGCCATCATCACTGAAACACAGAGACAAAGGAACTTAACTTTCAGGGAAAGAACTCAAGTCCATCCTGCAACCCCCCAAATCAGGAGCAGCTTATTGGAATGAGGTAAAGTCGAGGGAGATTTGGTAAGAGAGGATTTGGTTAAAACCTGCAAACGACATGCAAGGTAGCTCTAACCCAACAAGCTTCCATCTACCACAGCAATCCAATCACTGCAAGACAATGACGGCTACTGAGATGTTGGCAAAATATACAAAGTTAGCAGCGGGACAGATTTGTGGCTTTTGCAGAATCCAAACCGAGAGAGAGAGTTACATAGTGCAATTAAATCGAACTGCTTGGGTGGTAGATAGAGAAGTGGGTGTGGAACTGAGCCTCTCTGGAGAATCACAGACCAGGACCAATCATTATTTGTAATCTAATCAAACACTTTTACTGACAGTTAGCAAACAGTAACTGCATTAAAAAAACTTGGAGCTTATCTGCAGCTACCAAAACTGAAGTCTCCAAACCCTACCAGCCATATGTCATGTGTTTAAAGTACACAAACGGATTTCAAGTAATGATCGATCCATGTCTTGAACCCACCACATCCGACCTGCAAGTCCCCCCCCCACACAGAAGGCCTGACCACGGCAAGAGTCCTCCTACAAGGCCCCCTGTGCAAAAGTTCTGTTCTTCAATTTAACGAATGATTGCAAATTTCTGAGATTTCAGGAAACTAGCATCTAAATACCATCATTACATGTGCAAATATAAGAAATCAAGCACATTCTGATAGCACCAAAAACAGAAACGTCAAGCAAAACGATGCAAGGATGGAACCATGAACAGAAAAGAACAGAATTATCAGGTCGGGACATTGCTTGGCATGATTTTGTTCATGTTAAGCAATCAATGATGTACCACTTTTAACAATTTCTAGCGCATACTCAGCACTGTGCTGGATTCATTTCATTCCCCTCAATATGAATATTGAGCAGCCTGAGGATCTGACATAACGTTCATATCACGTTTTCTTGCTCCAGAAGTCATTCTTGATTCCACAAAACACAAAAAAATCATTTCAGTTCAGAGGATGTGAGACTGAAGGCTTCCAACAATTATCGTGAACACGCAAAGACTTTCATGATCCAGCTGTGCCTCAATGTTGAACATCAGGATAGTGTGTCGCCCTGATCTCAAAGCAGACATTATGTGTCTCCCAAATTCTTTTATACTCTCAGCAGTAAGATGGGATCAGTGTGTGAGAGCTCATCAATATTCAAGGCAGTGATGATGCAACTTCTGGAAGAATAAAACAGACATGGATAGTGTACTGAAGCACCCTATTACAGTGTTTAGTTTCCACCTAGTGTGGGGGAAATAACTCTCCTTTCGTGGAACTAATGGGTTTCATAAACCGCACTTTAAAATGCAATGATGATGTACTTTATCCATTTTCAGTACAATAAGTGGGAATAAAAGGTAGCCACTTAATCTTAAGAAAGCAATCTGTCTGCGGCAGCTACAAATGAGTCATTTGGTGGTTCTCAGATTCAACAAAAGTTACCAAGACTTCTTTGTTTTCTTGTTTTGAGACGCGACTACCACCTCTTGTCGGATCCTTTCCTGTCCAGATGTCAAGTGGAAGCCCTCAGTAACTCACTGTCATTCCATGCAGGGAGGCATAAACAATCAACAGTACGAATGGATTCGAGCATTGTGATCATACTTGGGAGCTCTATCCCAGGGAATGGGACATGTCTGCTGCTTGCTGTGGGAAAAAGATAGGATGGTACAAAACATGTTAGATTATATTCACACATACAAAAAAATCCACAAACAAAACATTACAGGGTGTTTTAATGTCCAAACATATTTTACCACTGATTTCCTCCGGTTTCTAAATCTGCTGCTAAGAGTTAAAAAGCCTTTCTGAAACCATGATTTGACACTTCTCACAATCAATGCACGTACAGAGGCAGAGAGGGATGACGGGAATGAGAGTGATTCAGCACCTGCTGGAGAGGGAAAAGATATAGCTGACATAAAACATTTCCAAGTCAGGGCAGAGTACGAGGGAGACGGTATATTCAGCTGTAAGGAAAGCAGATGGAACAGGATGAGATCAGGCAGGAAATAAATCTGAGCGAGGAAGAAGAAGAAGCGAGCACTGTCAGTTACTGCCTGCAGTATTTCACAGGTGGTTACAGCAGCACCTGAGGCAGGACTGACCTGAAACATGTGGAGAACACTGTGTGTGTGTGTGTTACTGTGGCGTCAGCATGATGATTACTCTGGCATTCACATTCATCAATATGTTTCTAAACTTAGGCACATTATACAGGAGTGTTTAGTTTATAGATGTCTACACAGCTTCTCCTTTTAAACTCTTTGCATCCACATCTATGGATCTAAATGTGTCCAAAAAAAGCACAGGAAGCTATTGTCTACACTCTCATGACCTATAGGGCCTGTACCGTCCACAAAAACTGAGACAGAGACTAGAGAGGGAGGCCACCAAGACTACTATGAAGGAGTTACTGGCTTCATCAGCTGAGATGGGAGAGACCGTTGCCTGTTCAGACAGGACACTTTGTCAGATTTTAACCATTTATTTGAGATCACATACATTTAATTTGGCGATGACTCTGCTTGTTATGCTCTGGAATGATCTGACACAGATAATCCCTGAGATCACAAACCCCCGAAGAGCCATGAATTTACAATTTTTCAAATACGGTATGAACACAAGAACAGGAGACCAACTAAATAGGCTTCACTACAGAATCTAGATGACATAGTTCAAGGTACAATAATGAACCATCTGCATATGGGAAACACTGGGGCTATATGAGATTGAACTGTTTTTAAAAGGTGGTGGTTGAGGAGGAGATTTGACGATCTGCAGAGGCCGGAGTAGCAGCGATGTGGTGAGCGTGAAGCGGGCAGAATGAATGAACGCTGCCTCAGTTATAAAGCACGCTAAGTGGGTGGGCTGGACTTCAGCGATGACGATTGGACAGGAGGGGCCATGTGACACCCTGACTCCGTGCCTGTCTGAACTAACGCGAAGCTCTATTTCTTCAAAGAGCCTTAACGGGAGAGTGGCAAAGAGAAAGCCACTGTTGGGTAAAAGCTCAAATTAAATCTTGACTAGAGTTTGTCAGAACACATCTATAAGACTCTGGAAGAAGGTTCTTTGATCTGCTGGTAACACTTCGGCCATCAGACTCAATGCTACCAAACACTGCACATCATCACACACACACACACAGTGAAGCACGGCGGCGGCAGCATCATGATGTAGGGATGCTTCTCAAGAGAAAGAAAGCCCTTGAAAGCTTATAGAGGAAGAGGGTGAAATGAATGCAGCAAAGCAGAGGGAAATCCTGGACCTGTCTACAAGAGAACCGCGGCTTGGAAAAAGATTTGTCTTCCTGCAAGAAAGTGACCGAAAGCACACAGCCAAAGCCACACAGAAATAGTGAACAAGGCGACTGTTCTGGAGTGGTTGAGCCCATAATGAATGTGGTAAAGAGCATTTAAGCACACTGCCACCTTACACTATTTCATAATACAGTAACACACTCTTAATCTTCACATAAACCTTATTTCAGTTGTTTCCTGTCTGTGTTTGTGACCTATGAATTGATGCTGTCGCCTATCTCGGCCAGGACAGCGTCGTAAATACATTCATAATCTCAAAAAGTGTGTATTTATGACTGACTACACAATCTTTTAGACCCGACAGTCATCAATAAATTTGTGGTAAAAGTACACAATGAGCTGTGGGAAAGTCCCTGTAAAGCCACTGGAGCTCTCTTGGCTGTCATGCACATTAATTATGTGAAATATGAGGAAGTCAGACACCCAAGGCACATTCCTGGTGTGTTGGTGTGGTACTTGACCAAGAGGAGCAGCTTGGTGAGGATGTACAAGTTAATGAAGAGTCAACATGAGCTGAGTTATGTGAAAATCTCAATTTCTTCATTGATTAGATAATTGGACAATGATCTGCTAGCGTGACCAGTAAACAGACACTTCTTTGAAAGGTCACTTTAAAATGCAGCTATAATCAAATGACACAGACGACAAGAGGAAGACGAGAACAGGCTGCTGGCACGCCAGTTGGAGCTGCAGCCAGGCACTCCAACGTCCACAACTCAACTATTGCCCTCTAACAAATGGATTTCTGCTCTTTAACACTGCTCTCAAACTGACCACTATCACTTTCGATATAGAGATACAGTGTCTGGAAACAACGCAAACCTACTCCTTAAAGTCCAAAGAATGGATTCCTATTTTTGTTCAATAAGCTTTGTTTAAACACAACACAGAATGAGTGACAAAACCATTATTTTCAGTCATGCTACAACAAATATCTGCAAGAGACTGTCTCAGGCTACAGAAAAGCGGGGACACAGAAGTTCGTGAATATGCATGTAGCCGTGTTGTCGTCTTACATGGCAGCTCCAGGCCAGTGTGTCCTGTGGTGGTGCGGGACAACGGGGGGGAATGTCGACCGTCGGCCATGTCCGACTCGGAATGGTTGGCCTCCCCGTGCATCACTGCCAGGCCGAGCCGCAGCCTCTCAGCGTAGGACTGAGCTCTGAGACAGACGAACACACACAGACACACAGGAGTCAAAGGAACTGACAAACACAACACATACGAACGAGTACGTGGGCAAAAGAGAGCAGAAAGAAGTTTGCACAGGACAGTGAAAAATACCTACAAAGACAAAGCAGTGTAATGAGAACACAAGAGCAGAGTAAGGTGCAAAAGAAACTGTTCAGAGTGTCAGAAAGAGACTGATTTTACTAACAATTTCTGTTTCTTTTTCTTAAAATAAAGTTCTGTGATAGAAGTTCTTAAAATCACAACGACAGCTCGTCATTCACTGAAAAATCCAGTCTATAAAAGATTTAAATTGTTCTCAAATTGCCTTCCTAAATACAATATGTGTGCTAAAATTACAGAAAATCCATATTCAGTGTACAGTATGTGCCAGAGCACGTTTCCTCCCGACACTTGTCTAAGTCGGTTCAGGTGAGCACAGAGAAATCTTTTAACAGTAGAATTTGAAAGCAGCCTTCTAGCATCAAATCCAGCAGAAACCCAGGAAAGGTCAAACATCAGAGAGAAGCGGCGTTGAACAAAACACATTTCTGAGCTGAACTTGTAGAACATCAGCATTTTTAAATTCTAATTACACCAGCCTGCGACTCACCTCTTGGCAGCTGAAGGAGACTTTGCAACGATTATAGCGTTCCTGTAATCCGGGATCTGAGTAAAGAGAAATATTGTCTTCAGCAATAGAATATTTACAAGTTGAAATAATGCTGACGTGCAGTGGAACACCGTCCTTTTTGTGGCACTGTGTGTGTGTGTTTGACAAAGAGGCACAATATTGCCGAGTGTAGAGTAGAACGAAGCCTAACCTCCTCTTGGATGTACTGGATGAGGAAGGGGGAAGCTCTCAGGTTATCAACAGGGAAGCTGAAGAAGCCTTGGATTTCTTTCTGGTGAAGGTCCATCGTGATGATGTGAGTTAGTCCTGCAACAACACAAACGTGACAAATGTGAGCTGGTATGGCTCCAGGACTAATTTCTGCAGCATATGAAGCACAAAGTCACAGAGCGTCTTGCATATAATGGTGGAAAAATAAAGGAAGGGCATCGAAAATTATACTTAACAAACTATATGAACAGATTATTGAATCCAGTGCAGAGTTTGGGAATTTCTTAAATAATATGCAAAATGTGGGGCGCCGCTATAGCTCACCTGGTTGAGCTGGCGTCCCCCATGCAGGGCTACAGTCCCCATGTGGAGGTCATGAGTTCAATTCCCGCTCATGACCCTTTCCCACATGTCCTCCCCCCATTCTTCTCCCCTACTTTCCTGTCTCTCTCTAACTAAAACTATCCAATAAAGGCACAAAGGCCAAAAAAATAACTTTAAAAAATAATATGCAAAATGCATCAAGCATTCAGAATAAAGGCAGAAAATCATGCAAAACAATAGGTGTATGAAATGAGGTGCACAGTTCAATACATTTGCAAGCCCGTATCTAATGCAACAATTATGCAACAGGGCTTGTACGCTGCCTAATCTGTACACAACTATAAGAGGCTGACTCACTCTGTTCTGTACAGTTACGGCTTGAGACGAACCTGAACAAAGACTGAAGCACGCTTAGCTTGAACTCCACAAAGCAATTCCACCAATCTCCTTGTCAAGAAGGAGCATGAAGCTTAAGACTGAGTAAATATAGTGCAACACAATGGAAAACTGGCTACTGGAGTAGACAACCCTGCAAATCCTACAGGACCACCAGCTGTTGTCTGTTGTTGTACTCAAAAAAAACATAGGTGGCAACCAGCAGCAGTTAACTTATAAGAAGAACTGGTGGAGTTAGGTTGTGAATTTTGTAAAACGCAGGCAACACCAGATTAGATAAAGCTTCTAACTACAACACAAGGGACATCATTGGTTGTTGATGTCAGTCACAAATATCTTTTTCTTTTTTTAAAACATCTTTGCAAGACTGATTGGCAGAAACTGTCAGATTGGATTCCTACACTATATAATGTTCTCAGCCAGCTGTCAGTGACAAACGAACCCAGACACACACTTGGTCTGATCAATGTCACATCTACAACTCAACAGTTGTCCTCTGCATCCCCGTCTTAACATCACTTAGATTAATCTGTACTCCTGACTTCATTCTGTGCTTCTATTTAGCGGTTGGTGGATGCAAAAGGAAATGAAAACGCAGCAAATACCAGCTTTAGCCAACATGGATGCCAGCAGCTTGCAGACAATGGATCCTCTCTTCCTCATCTTGCACTGCTTGCTGTAAGGAAAGTAGGGAATGACGCCGATGATGTTGTTGGCGCAGGACGTCTTCAGGGCATAAGCCATAACCAGCAGCTCCATGATGGCCGTGTTGACGTCCCTGAGCAGGAATACATCAAGACAAGGAGACAAAATTAGACGTCACAATCTCCAAAAGGAAAAGTGCACGGCTCGTTAGACAAGTTAGACAAAAATACTTGATGGTAATGAGGTGAAGGGGCATTTTGAGTCAGCAAACATCAGCCCACTGTCATTAGACTCCACCTGAACGGGCCTTTTTTTTTTCCCCTGAACCCTGAGGCACACATAACCTCAAACGTCTACTGACATAAATATCATCGGCAAGTTTCCAAGAAAGAAAAGTGTTCCCACAAGACACCTTGAGTCTCCACGGACTACAAATAAACACTATGTGCTGAGAAGAGGTGACATGATAGCTATTATTTGACGACTAGTCCAGTTTCCCTACTTTAAGGATACAAACAGGCCACAAATCCCACACATGCAGGAGAACAGCCTGTTGGATCAGCGCACACTCAATACAGGAAGTTGAAAAATGTGATGTCCCCTTCCTGTGACCCCTGCTTGTTTTTCAGAGTCGGTCTTGTCATCATAGCGAATGACTGATGATAAGCAAGGGCAGATCAGTTTTGTGCGGATCGTTACGAGGCTATCGAAAGCAAAAGAAAAGCTTTTCCGAGGCACATAAATAAACAGGTTCCGACTTAATACCATGAAAATGACAAATGCGATACACTTCCGTAGCTGCTGGGATTATAATGGCAAATAAATAACTTTTTATTCAGCTTTTAAATCACGCGGCTGAGCTCGTAAGTAGACGTTCGAAAGCTGTTCATACTGCCATGTCACATAAAGAACTGATTTCCAAACAAATTAGGAAAAACACCATTTCATCCTTTTATAAAGTTGTCACCAAGATGATGTGTATTTAGATATCCAATCAAAACAGATTATCATTACTAAAGTCCAGCATTCACTCTCATTTGAGCGTCTTTGGCCTCCATCAAACTGCTGGAGAAGCATCATATGAATGGTGTTGCTAACTAGTTTCCCGTCAGGCAGGAACACGGTGCTCCAGTCAGAGCTTTCAGTTTTGCCGTCGGCTGCAACCATCCTGATAAGAATGACATCCATGAGCAGTAAAATTAAAATAATGAGGCAAGCAATTCTCCTTGGGTTCACTTCAGGAGGACATTCTTGGTTAATTTAAAGAACAGGGCCGTTAAGGTGAAGATAACAATCTTTCTGCTTCACCTGGGAATGGTCTGAATGATGAAGATGTCTTGTCCACGGACAGATTCCTTTACGTCCACTCTGGTCTCTGAGGGGTAAAAAAAACTCAATTTAAGTGAGATGCTGATAAAAACAGTTGTCATTCAATATGAAAAGACATATTTTTTTAGCCTCACCTGAATTTGATTCCTGATAAACCACTGACTTGCCCAACTCCACACCCAAACGTCTAGAAAATAAATAAAAAAAACAGACCACAGAGTGTTAAAAACATAAAACACCCATCTTTCTGTGTGCTACTAAACTATTGTGAACTATCGGTTTCATTATGACCGCCGACTGCTTCACTGCTGATAAGTTTTGTTGGAAAGTCTGGGGTCTATAACAAACAGTGAACCTAATTTATTAGCTCTTGAGTGTCGTAAAAAAATAAAATAAAACATGGCAGCCACAAAAGAAACCTACAAGTCGAAGGTTTTGTTAAATTCAGTGGTGCAGTTGTGACAAAACTCACTCCTGACAGCTTCAAAAGGAGAAAAAAACTTTCAGAAAAAAGAGACAAACGCAGACAAAGCAGATATCAACATCAATGTTTGGTGTGTACAAGTCTTGTTGCATAAAACTGTGAACAAGCCCAGACATCACAAATACAGCTTGTGCAGTAAATTACGCCGGTAATAATAAAACCCAACAGCTACATAACAGTGCCAGTTACACAGAATGAACTTGAATGCTCTTTAAAGCACACGACGTTTGGATGAGTAAGGACTTGGCTCGGGTTCAGCGGGCGCCCTGCCAGTACAGTCAGCAGGGAACCCACAAGGCGAGAGAGGCTCCTCTGCCTCACCCTGTTTACATCCCCAAATCCAAAACTTGTTCCAACGTTTGAGATAGCGGGATCATCTTTTATGGCCACGGCACACTAAAGCAGGCCAACAACGAGAAAGATCAAACATACGGTACATGCGCTTTAATCATTTTATTCTATTTGTCGAACCAGGGTTGCAAATGCCGCCCAGTTTGCAGCCTTCTGAACAGTTTCCTATTGGTGAAGAATTCTGTGGTTGTAAAAAAATAAGGATGACTTTAGTCCCAAGGGTGTTCGCATACAAGCCAGTCATCACATGCACGTCTGAGTAAATATCCAGCACTGTATTCATTAACGTCGCCTGTGTGCTCTTGTTGTTATTTAACCTTTGCTCCACTCTTCTCGGCACCAAAAGGGCAACATAATCTCCCCAATAATGTTCTCTCGTGTTGCCAAACAATAAAAACATAGAAAGCTAAGCTCTTTTTTTTGCCCCGCAACGTCTCCTTGGCTCTCTGACAAGTGTGCAGGGCCAGGGAGGAAAACATGGCGGCTCCCTGATTCCAATAAGAGAAGATATTTGTGTGTTTTTTTAATCTACTGAACCACTACTCATTTAAACGCCCCATAAATCATGACCTATTAAACAATGTGTGGCTGCTGCAGTAAAAAAAACACAGCATACAGTGTTTGCTTACTCCCTAGATAGAAATGCATCTGCAGAGTACACTCCTTTCAACGCCGTGATTATCACTGACAGCTCACCAACACCAGACCCAGATTAGTCATAACTTAATAAAAACACAGCTTTCATATTAGCTGGACTGTCTTTTCAACCTGTTGCGACACTTAAAAAGCAAAAATAGAACGATTATTAAGGAGGGAAGGGTTACAGAGAATGACAATAGAATAAGTTTCGCAGCCAAGGTAAAATCTTTGAATTAAGGATTAACATACAAATAATACATTGATATCAAATGCTTCAGTTTCAAATAACAATGTCTGCAACTAATATTAATGTCATACAAGGTTTAATGTCATATTTTTAGATTTAAATAAGTGATATTTACCCAAGAACAGCATTCAGGACCGCATGGGTGGCATTTAACATTTTGGAAGATGCAAGAAAAGCAATATGAGTAGGCAACGTGTGCTAAAAAAAAACTATAAGGAATTGATGCTAACCCTTGTTTGCAAAGATATAAGCTGTTGTGAGTGATCAACCAAAACTAGGACAACAACATACACACATACATATGTTTTGCACAACACCAGAGGTTTCCTTTTCCTTCAGTGTAAACACTTGACAGCCTTCTCTAGTGTTAATATTTACTGTTTGAAAGATCTTCCTGTAAAGTTGTGGAGCAACACAGTGGACAAACACATGCATCTTCTGCAACTTTAGGGAGGTTTGTGGTGATGTAGAAGTAGTTCTGCATCTCATTGTGTTGTGTCATCATCACACATCCTGCACACTTTACTGTAGGCTTCCTACAGTGTGTGTTTGTGTCTCATTTAAATTAAACAACACACCTGCTGCTGTGACTCATGGGTGTACAAACAGTTGTAGACACACACAGGAACATTGCATCACTATTATTACATCAAAAAATAACACATGCATGAGTGGATTTATGCATTATGTGTATATCAAATAAATAAAACAAACACTTACTCTGTTATCTTCTTGGCTAGCTCGGTGCAGGCGGTGGTGGAGTTGGCAGAAAACACCCGGTAGCCACTTCTTGAAATATTCATTTTGGTGTAACCGTACGACAGTTTGGGAGTTTGAGAGTGAGACACCAGAGACCTGTGACCCCCAAAACGCCTAATAGGCATGTTGCTTCACAAGCAATGTTATTGGTAAGGTGTCCCCCAAAAGAAAAGTGGAAGAAAAAACAAAAAACCGTCGTTGTTATTCCCTAAACAGCACCTTGGCTAAAAAAAAATCAAGCACTCTGTTGGTTTCCACTTCCAGCGCACATCTTTAACTAATAACAAGACAAAGAATTACACAACGCCACACTGTTATGAAGCTAAAACAACACCAGAGCACATGGTCCGCCTGTAGGCAGCACCACACTGCTCGGCGCTAGCTAGTTGTCGACCGGGACCACCGAAAACAAGGGACTAGCACCAAACCCGGAGCAGATGGAAAGCTGAGCTCCGTGTTTCCATGCGGTCACTGAGTCGTTGACGCATCCAGGACACACGCAAGCGGGTTTAAATACCACGAAGGGAGCTGAAATGTTTTTTTTTTTGTTCCTTTGTTAAAATACTAAAAAAAACAAACACAAACACACAATACTGGACGCAGAGACAAACACCAAAACACCGCTGCAACAATTCAAACGTGGTTACTGTAAAGTTTGTAGCTATGCTTGTCGCAGCGGAGCTAAAAAAAAAAAAAAAAACGACACGGCCACGCGTTCATTGGACGGACGCGCGGAGAGAGTGACGTTCAAGACAGCCAATCGGAGAGCGGAGCAAAACAACAGGGGGCGTGTCTGATGCAGCTTCGACCAATCACAATGCCGGATTTGTATGACCTACAATTAAAGCGCAACAACCTAAAACGTGGTGGGGCCGCTTTGCTTCAGTATGGTGGCTTGTTTGTTTTTTTGCCATAAATCCTATCAGGGGCAATTAATATGTGTATTGTTGATAAATGTGTTATTTATTGTTATTGTTTAAAGCTATAACTTCTGAGTATTAGTTATTAAATACCAAATCATTTATGCTGAGCTTGAGACTTTTATTTTTTACTATGTTAAGTACTAAATTGCATTCATGACAGTTTTTAATGATTAATAAGAAAAAAGTTATATTTATTATATGAATTCTCAGTTTCATCTAAAAGTACTGTCCCTAGTTGCGATGAATCTGACCACACTAGAAACACTGTGCATGTCACCATCAGTGGCACCTCGCAGCAAGAAGGTCGCCGGTTCGCATCCCGGTGAGGACACCCAGGATCTTTCTGCGCGGAGTTTGCATGTTCTCCCCGTGCAGCATGGGTTCTCTTCGGGTTCTCCGGCTTCCTCCCACAAGGTCCAAAAACATGTTGAGGTTAACTGGTGATTCTAAATTGTCCGTAGGTGTGAATGTGAGTGTGCTTGGTTGTCTGTCTCTTAGTGTAGCCCTGTGATAGACTGGTGACCTGTCCAGGTGAACCTGCCTTCACCCTGAGTCAGCTGGGATAGACTCCAGCACCCCATGACCCTAGTGAGGAGTGAGCGGTGTTCAGATAATGTATGGATATTATAGTATAGTACCAACAGTATCAAATCAGTAGTTCTTATTAAAGATTTGGAGCAGAAAACTATCCTAATTTGTGTGATTGTAAAAGGAGTTTGGTTCTCTGACTGGATGTTGCCTCATCAACTAGGACATTATACAACGTGGTACTTTCTACTACTGGTCTTTTAGTAAAGAGGAGTCTTTACACAGCTTCACAGTAATATTTTACATGTTAATTTAAATATCATGAGGTTTAATAGTGACTTTTTAGAATATGCACATCTGCACTTATAGTCATTTTTAAAATAAATTAGTCACCTTTTCATACAGCTCTGTCCTACACCACTTCAAGCTAAATGTTGACGATGATGGCGATCATAATGAATGCACACAAACTTTGCTTACTATGTGTTTTATTGGCAGAACAAAAATCAAAACAGTTTGTAGGTTAACAAACACTCTTTACGAGCTTTCATTTTATACAGTGTAGGCCATGTTGTGGGGACTTACTGTAATCACAATTTAATTTGAAGCATTCTTTAAGAATAATGTACATAAGGTATGTCATGTAATAAGAGCCAGAACATTTAATCACCTATGACCAATAAAAAAAATAAACAACCTATAAATCAGCTGAATGTATAAAATCAAGTGCTTCTGTCATGTTCTCCACATCTATGCAACATTCTGTGACCGTGAACTGTACCTTGGTTGAGCAACGTAAACTGTAGATGTTTGGCTAATCACTTACAGCGAAAGAAATCTAGCACATAGATAATGTGATATTATCACTCGTCATTATGACTTTATCACATCATAGTTTATTGTCAGAAAATTGTCAACAGTCTTTGTAATCTTTACAGAATATGGAGTTCATGGCTTGTTAGTGAGGATTTCTGCAGTAAAAAAGTGCTTACCAGTCAAAATATAGCAACCGACTCAGTAAAATATAGGTTAATTTCTATTTAATTAAAATGTCTTCAAATAGAAAGTGGCTGAATACGACGTGTAAAGTGGTAATATGGCATATGCTACACAGTTTGCAAAAGCTTGAGCTGCACTATGACTTCATTGCTTAAATATATTCCTTTCTTGTTCTTCAGTTTTTTAATTTTTTTATCAATCTGACACTACAGGGAATCGTGTTCTTTATGCTGTAATCGGGACTCATGCTGCTGTTAGTGTCACACAACACGAGGAAAGGCATTTATCGACTTTGTGCAACATGCCGTCTTGGCACACCGTGATCCCGTCTGACAGTTTTGGCTCAGTGGGTCACCACACCTAAGAGGCTGCACCGCACCCACTTCTACATTCCATTTCTTAAAAGACACTCAAGTAATTGCAGTGCTTTAGGATCTTTATGCAGACCGTGTCATGAGGAATAAAACACAGGGAGGGTCTATTAACACGTATGTGAACTGGGTCTGAGCAGTAAGTTTTGGCAAATCTCGATGCTGTCATCGGTTCTGTCAGGTCTACAGTCGCTTCAAAAGGTATTCAAACCCCCTAAGTTGTTCTGCACTTTATTGTGCTGCAGAGTTGACTTTAAATCAATAACTTTGGAAGTTTTTCTCTTTTATACTCAGTATTGGAAAATGCCAAAGTAAAAGTTTTGCAAATTTATTAAAAATCACAAACAGAAACCTCTTATTGGGCAGCAACCACAATGTCAGGTCTTCTTGAGGAGGTTTCTACAGACGTAGCTCACCTAGAATTGGGCAGTTTATTCCATTCTTTCTAGCACATCCTCCAAAGCATAATCAGATTGAATGGGAAGCATTTGTAAACAACAACCTTCAGGCCTCTATTGATATTCTGTAGGCCTTCAGTCTGGGCTTTGGTTGGGCCAATCAAGAACAGTCAGAGAGTGGTCCATAAGTCACGTCAGCGTTACCTTAACTGTCTCCTTTGAGTCACTGTCATGCTGAAAGGTGAATTATAACCCCACTCTTAGGTCACTACATTCTGGCTCAGGTTTCTTCAAAATCTCTTCTGATTGAATTCATTCTCCCTTCAGTTCTGACAAACCTCCCTGTCCCTGAGAAGCAACCCCATTGTATGATGCTGCCACCTCTGTGCTTCACCGTAGGCATGGGATCGGCCAAGTGTTTGCCAGATATACTGCCGTGCTTGGAGTCCTGCCCAAAGAGTTTAATTTTGGCTTCATTAAATTAGAGAATCTTTTTTTCTTGAGCTCTGAAAGTCGTGTAAAAGCCATTTGACAAACTCCAGACAGGCTGCCATTTGTCTTTTACTCAGAGTGGGAGTCTATTCGAGTCTATTCTTGGTCACGTCCTTGGCTACAAAAAAAAGAGTCTGAAAACTTTTGCAAATGAGAGATTTCCATTTCTAATGTTTTGTAAATTAGCAAGAATTTCCAAATTGTTAATATGGAATATTGGGTGTAAATTAATTGGAAACAAATGCCAATTTTTAATCAGTCTATATTTTTTAATTAAATCTAAAGCATCACAAAATGTTTTTTTTTTTTAAGTGAAGGGGTGTGAATACTTTTTTAAGCAAATGTATGTACTTGTGTGGGTTAACGCTCACAAAAATTGCTTATTTGTATTATGTATTATTTATAAAATAGATAAAGGCAATTGGTCATTCTGCATTTAGGCCATCCATATTAAATATCAACTCACTGTTCCTCTCTTTGATCTCCTCACTTCCAGTTTTGCTGTTTTCCTTCCTCTTTTTTTTAGCGGTCAGCTATGCCCTTCCCAACCCACACATACACTTTGTGAAAGATGGCATTAAAATCCAGGTGATCCAGTTTGTCTTTGTCAGCCTTTCAGCACCTTTTCTTTTAATAGATCCAAGATGACCTGCCTCTCTTGACTCTCGAGCTCAAATCTTCGCTCCCTCTCCTTCCTCTCAGCTCCCAGACGTTCTCTCTCCAGAGCGATCTTGCCTAAGAATAAAAACTGAGAGTCAATGTCAGCACACTGGAAGCATGAATGAACACGGAACAACAGTTTGCATCCAGTTTTGTCCTTCTTACCTGGACTTAGCCTGTTGCCTATAACTCAGACTTTTTAAATAAATATGATTATGAGGCTAACTATAACTCAAACACTCTTCCAGCAAATTCCTGTTCTGGAAATTGAGAATGACCACCATCAACAACAAATCCTACATTACAAACCCGTGTTTTTACACAGAGCTGGATTTAGAATCACACAGAAATCGTACTTCTCTGAATCTCTAGTTCCTCTCGGCGCAGGGCGAGCTCCTCCTCTCGAAGCCGTTGCTCTGCCTCTGAGCGTTTCTCCAGAAAGCTGAGAATCTCGGAGTAGGTCTGGCAGCAACACTGGCAGGGCCGCTTGGCTGTGGGAGCTGCTGAAAGCTCTGCCGTTTCTTCGCGGTCGTCTTCTTGTTCTGTAATTATGAGACAGTTTTACCGACTCCTGGAGGGTACAATCAGGTACAAAGTCAAAGGAGTTGGCAGTGAATAATCGCTGAAGGGCTCCGAAGGGTAAATATTCAGAATACTTCCATAGGGGTGTGAACTTGAAACTGAGGGCACTCGGGCCTTGAGGGGGCTGCTGTCAATCCAGCCCGATGACAGCCTCGATCATAAACTAACTGTTTCGCACTTAAACGTGTAGTACCCTTTCATTCCACTTTTTTTGTGGTAATGATGGTGGTGATCATATTTATATGATAATATTTCAGTGACTTTGAATAGTCTGTAGTTCCACATGGGCTGGCTTGAGTAATTCAGAAACTACTGCCACTGGGATTTTCACGCAGAAGCATCCCTACAGAGAATAAAGAGAATAAAACATCTAGTGAAGGGCAGCTCTCTGTCTGACAATGTCTTATTGATGGCGGAGAAGAATAGCCAGAGTGGTTCAAGCTGATAGAAAGGCAGCTGTAGCTCAAATAACCACTTGTTACAACCAACAGCCAGTGTGTGTTCAGACACAACACATTGCATCTTGACTGGATATCACTCCTGTCAGCTAGGAACTGAAAACTTACTTGAAGGTTCCTAATTTCTGCAACATTCAAATAGTAGATGTGACGTAAACAACTTGACCGCATGAATCCATTCTGCTTTGTATCAACAAGTCAGGTTGGTGGTCGTGCTGCAATGGTGTCTGTCAGGGATATTTTCTTGGCATACTTTGGGCCCCTTAGTACCATCCATCCATTATCTATACACCGCTTAATCCTCACTGGGGTCATGGGGGGCTGGAGTCTATCCCAGCTGACTCAGAGTGAAGACAGGGGACACCCTGGACAGGTCACCAGTCTATCACAGGGCTACACTTAGAGACAGACAACCAAGCACACTCACATTCACACCTACGGACAATTTAGAATCACCAATTAACCTCAACATATTTTTGGACTGTGTGGGAGGAAGCCGGAGAACCTGGAGAGAACCCACGCTGCATGAGGAGAACATGCAAATTCCACGCAGAAAGATTCCGGTGCCCCCACCGGGAAGCGAACCGGCAACCTTCTTGCTGCGAGGCCCCCTTAGAACCTACTATATTAATTAAAACTTCATTCTATTGTTGCTGATCATGTCCTCTCCTTTGTGACCACAGTGTACTCATCTTTTAATACTATTTTAAGTGGGGTCATGTTAAAAGATCTTAATCCAGTCGTGCATCTTTGGGATGTGGTGGAACAAGAGATGTGCACAGTGAAGGTGCTGCCTGCAAATGCTGTCATTGCCGTTATCAACTAAAATCTCTGAGGTTTGTTTCCTTCACCTTGTTGAATCTATGTCATTAAGAATTAAAGCAGCTGTGAAGACACAAGAGGCTTCAACCAGGTACTAGCAAGATGTGGAAATCCCCCACTTTAGGTGAAGTTATCACATAAAGATTACTAGATGTGAGGTTGCCATCAGCTTCTTATAAGTATTTAGTTATAGTTGATGAAATGTCTGTAATCTGTCTGTCAGCAGGCGGTAATGACTGAGGACAAATGACCTCAGAGGCAATAATGAATACATTTCCTTTTAACTGCGCTGTGGGTATCAGATGACAGAGTCCTGCCCTGTCCAGTGTTGTGAATCTACTTTACCTGCAGCGGACGTGTGTGTGATCGTGATGTTGGGTTTGTCCGGTTCGGGAAGAGTTAGTTCTTCTATGGCTCGATTTCTCCGCTCATCATCCTGGAAAAGACAGAGACAAGATCACGTCTACAACGAGAACAAAGGAAACGAGGATTAAGAGCAGAAATGGACATTATTTTAGCTTTAGGAGCAGCAAGACAAGTTAATCCAGTAATAATGAGTGGACAGTGACAGCAAGAGGAGCTGTTGCAGATTTTTCAGGGTTTTCCCCAATACAAACACTAAACAAGGTGCATTAATGAATGTCTAGAGGGTTGATAAGTGTGTCCAAAAAATACCAACACGTCAAACAACAACAGAATCTCCTTCATACTTTTAGCCAATGATGGGACTAAGGATAATATTGCACCTCCCTAAAAATAAAACAACGCTGTGCCCTTTTATATACAGTAACTGTGTCTATATTCCACATTTTAAGAATGTTCTGCCTTCACGTCACCTGATACCGTAACGGTTAAGACTATTTACTGCAACCAGAAGCGCGACCTTGATCGCGCCGTGTGCAGTATTTGTATTTGCAGAAGTGACGAGATGTCCTTATTAACCCAAATGTGTCCCAGAGAGCTCCGCTAATCCTCAACAAGCTTGTCGTCTTAACAGCCACTGTGGCAATTACTGGAAATATGTCACACAAGCAGGCGCTTGACTGCTCGCATGTACTGTAAGCGTGGGTATTGGTTTACTTGTGACTGAGGGCCACCAAGAGGAGGAACGGGGAAATACCCAAGTTGATATAAAGACAAAAACATCTGCTGTGTCCAAAGTCCAATTAGTCTCAGATCCAATACGTAGATTAAAGTTAGACAACAGTGAGTGAAATGCTTTAACTCGTGTGGTTGTTCTGCCCCTCAACTAAAGGAAAGTAAAACACTTTCTATTCATTTCTTGTGGTGTCGGATAAACATGAAACTCCTCTCTGCTGTGATGACACCACTGACCTGGTACTTGGTGCTCTCCCCGCTGACCAGGAGCCCTTTCTCAGCCTCCAGCTCCAAAACCTCATGGAGCAGATCCTCCTTCTGAGCGTACAACCTCTCTGTTCCAAACCTGAGCGAACCAAAAAGCACACACATCGCCGAGTCAGCACACATCCAGTTCAAGGCCTACGATTTCCACATGAAACAGCGCCGCTTGCTTTTCTTTTTTTTTTTGCTATTTTTCTTTGATTCTTGCACCAACCTGCGCAGACTGGGGAAGTCTTGTTTCTTGTAGTAGTCTAGCAGCAGCATGGTCCTCTCTCTGCACCTCCTGGCATCCACCTCAAAGTTTTCCTCTTGGAGGGCCGCGGTGATAATCTCGCCCACGCGGGCCCAGATTCGTCCTGACAACATCAGCGAGTTCATCTTAAGATAGTTTGCTCCGATTGTCTTATGCTGGAGGCTACTAGGCAACAAATAACTGACAGTCTCCATTCATCACGCCGAAAACTACAAATCTCTGCAGCTCAAGTGTCCTCTTATGAAAATAAAAAAAAGACAAACCTGGTTCTTTGGACGCAAAGGGGTTCTGGGCGATGACCTCCCGCAGAAGGATGATGTCATGCCGCGCTGAAAAACGCACCTGGCGCTTTCGTGGCGTCGTAGAAGGGCAGGCGAGGGAGAAACCTGAAACAGAAAACACGAGAGTAAACCGGTATTATTTTGAAACACTGGATTGAGAAACTGCTTTTTAAAG
>NW_007577855.1:636287-641264 GCF_000690725.1 Stegastes partitus | reverse complement strand
AAAAAAAAAAAAAACAATAATAATAATAATAATAAATAAATAAATAAATAAATAAAGTATACATTTATCAAACAAATTTGTATCAGGGCTGTCAAAATTAACAGTGTACACTTCTTCCCACTCCTTTTTCGAACTTCTTAATATTATGATTTGATTATGCCATATTATTCTTCTTTTCTGCTCTTTTTAAAATGATTTTCTTTTGTGTTTATATTTTTTCCCTTTCATTTGTTCGAAATAAATTCAATTCATTCCAAAGAAAGTGAACGTGTTCATGTAAAGAGATTAATCTGTATAATTAACACATTCATTTTTAATGCATGAACAACAAAGTTATTACTCATGATATATTAAAAATTCAAACTGGGGGATCACGAACACAAACTTATGCTATCTTGGGGGTCGTGGCTCAAAAAGTTTGAGAACCACTGGTGTAATGTATATATACACATATATATTTATTCATTTATTCATGTCCTTTATATATATATATATATCTGATACACCTTTATATTTGATATACTCAACTATATTTACCTACCACTGATTGTTACCTATTATATAGCATATTGCTATTATTATTATTATTATTATTATTTACATTGCTATTATTACTATTATTATATTTTTATTACTGTTATTACACCATGCTGCTGTTCTTCCTAACAGTATGTTTCCTGTTTCCTTGTCTACTGCTTTTTTTTTTTCTTTATTGATGCGTGCTACTGTCTCTGTCGGTGTTGTTTCTAGATCAACAATTTCCCTGAAGGTACCTCACCAAAGGGATCAATAAAGTTCTATCTGAGCTCATCTAATCTATCTAATATGACTTAATTTGTTTACACCATCTAAGTTTAGATTATTTTACACAAACAATTTGAAAATAATCAGAAAACAAGCTTGTGCTTCAGTCAGTGTGTATTTGCAGTAAGACAAGATGCTCGGCATGAAATAAAACATCCTTTTAACCTTTTTTTTCTACAGTCAGTCAAAATGCAAACTGTCAAATCATCTGAACAGCATCAAATGAAGCTCTGACTGCCCTTACAGCTCTAAATGATCACATATGCCCTGGTAAAGATGAAGCAGTGTATAGATAATGGATGGACGGAGGACGATCACATATGGTGCATGTAAAGATCGTCACGTCTCAAAAGGCCTGACTGCATGGAGGAAAGTGAGACAAGAGTAAAGCTTTTATCTAATTGGTACATCTGCTCCTTGGTGATAAAATACATGCTCCAAAGAGATGGTAAACCACAGACTGATACCCCTGTCTACATGAGATAAACAACTAATTATCACATTTACACAGCTGATATAAAATGCAGAGAAAACTGCAGCCGTTTCTTGTCCTGAGTTTTAAATAGTGCTGCAAGATCCAAACTCTGACAAAGTAGATGCAGAGATCACAAATCAAACTTATCAGTGCCTCGTCTTCTTTTGAATCTGTTTTGTTCTTAACATTTGACCTCCTGGTTTCCAGGGTCATTGTTTGAATAAAGCAAATGAAAAGCTCTTCAGGTCCCGTGAACAGTTTGTAGCATTAACCGACCACCAGGTGTCCCCAGATGGTTGAAAATGATCAGCTCAGTGTCACGTCTCATCAACATCTGAGCCACAAAACAAAGAGGAAGTTGGTGTCACGCTCCCAACGTACCATGTACTTCTTCTATTTAGTTCTGCGGTGCTGCTTTCTCCACTCATTCATTCATGAAAATGAACAAGTTCATTCATCCAGTTATGAAGATGCTGGTTTTCAGTCAACCAGTCAAGTCATTTTTCTGTTGCTTTGCAGAATGTACAGCTCATCCTCTGCTGTAGAGTGCAGTTACATGACTATTTGAACTTCTGCACTGCACTCTTACAGTGCTGCACGTGGACTGTTAGTGTAACCGGGTCAGCGGTGCAGCAGCGGTTTTGAATATATATGTATTGTTTCAGGGCTGCAAGGTGGAGCGGTGGTTAGCACTGTTGCCTCGCAGCAAGAAGGTCGCCTGTTCTATCTTTCTGCATGGAGTTTGCATGTTCTCCCCGTGCAGCGTGGGTTCTCTCCAGGTTCTTCCTCCCACACAGTCCAAAAACATGCTGAGGTTAATTGGTGATTCTAAATTGTCCGTAGGTGTGAATGTGAGTGTGCTTGGTTGTCTGTCTCTAAGTGTAGCCCTGTGACAGACTGGTGACCTGTCCAGGGTGTCCCCTGCCTTCACCCTGAGTCAGCGGGGATATACTCCAGCCCCCCATGATCCTGAGGACTAAGCAGTGTATAGATAAAGGATGGATGGATATTGGTGATACATGATGTCATTTTATTGTTGTTATTTTGATTGTTATAATCACACAAAATCTGGGCTGCCCCTCAGCGACTGTGTGGAACCTTCACTGGGGGGTCCCAGTACCCCACATACACTTTTGGTTGCCCACCCTGTCTTGTAAATGGCTTTTTCCCGCCTTACCTCGCCCCTTTAGTTCATGTATTCTGTGGGAGACATAATCAAGACTGTGCCGCTGTAATCTGTGTGTTCTAATGTCTGTAATTCCACCTATAAGTTTCCCAGTTGCAATATGTTTGTGTATCATTTCATTTCTGTCCGGGGACAAGGAACTGACAGCGGATTTTGTATGTTTTTTGTCGTCTGCTAAGTTGAAATAAACGGAGCTCGCCTCCAAAAAGATCCATGCTTCAGCTGATGTTGCACAACACAGTAAAGAATCCACCGGTTACATTAGGTTCATTTAAATCCCTTGTTAGAACCTGAAATCTCCAGTTTCATGCTCACAAAACTGTAACAACTTACCGACATACCTTGGTCATGATTGCATCAGAAAATTAGAAAGCAACAGCAGTTTTAGCTCACTCATACGGCTTAAACTATGTCACTGATGTACTTCACTTTGACTAAAAATGCTTCTAAGAGGATTGTGTTAAAATATCCAGGCATCCTTTTTAAACTTCAGAGCAGCACTCACTTCATCAGCGGTCAGTCCACATACCTGGTTCTGTGCTTTTCCTCTACATGTCAGTCCCCCCTGCAGCGCTCGTCTGTTTATCTTATATTCAGGGCCTGCATGAAAATGAAAACTACTTCGCTTTAGGCATGTATACCTAAGCTGTGATGAATGCTGAAGCAGGCATGGACTACCGGGGCTTCATCAGGTGTTGGATTATTTCTGTTTCTTAGGAAATTACTGAGCAATCATTAACAACAAGAATGAAGAAGTAAAAGGAGGAGGGGGAAATGAGCGATCAAGAAGATGTGATGCTTCTGATAAGAGCATTCTGGTCATTTCTAACACACCCTCTGAAAAACACACATAAGACAGGAAGGTAGTCAAACTGTCACGCTGTCAGTGTGAGGAAAACCCACACTTGGATGACCGCTGCTGACAGGGAGGTAAACAGGGAAGCAGACTTGGAAACCTGCTGCATTGCAATCATTTGATTATTTGGTTGACGGAGTGTTTTGGGGAGGGAGGGATGGAAGAAGGAGGTAGAAAGAGAAGCGAGGTCGGACCGGGGCGTGAGTCAGAGTTTTAAAAACAGTAGGAAATCAGTTTTGTTTCCTGCGTTGGTGACTTAAGGACAGAGTTAATGAAACATGGCGCCGGTACTGCCCACGCTCTCATTACCTGTGACTGTGATTTGAAATGTTGTTGTCATTTAGAAACCCCTGGACTGAGGAGAGAGAGAGATGACACGAGAGCCGGTCGGAAACAATATGTTGGCGTCAAACACGGCGGCGCGACACGGACTGACAGAGGGTGAGACGAAAATAATTGAGCGCCATCAGAGTCCTCACGAGCCGCGTTTATACCGTGATTATACGTACAAATCGTCACCATGGTTATGCACATGAAAGAATAGGAAGCAGGCCGACTCCAACTGCCTGCACACCAGCAGCTGGCATCCTCAGCGCTCAGATGTCAGCGGACTGTTAATTAGCCAGGACACATAGTCCTGGTCATGCTGGGATCAAAGAACTTTTCCAGTAAGTGCCTTATAGCGGATCGACCAATGCGAGGAGATTTTCCTCTTAGCAGCAATGTGACATCCCCCCCTCTCCACTTTTTGTTGTTGTGTTTAATAGGCCTGCTTCTGCCTATGGACACATTTTTATACACCCTTATTATTTTGTTTATCATATTTACTGCGCTCAGTTATTTTTGCCATTTTCAGCACTTTGTGTGTATATATATATATATATCCTCTGCTGCAACAAACAAGCTTCATTTTGGAAATGATAGAAAAAAAATACCCCCAGTGCCACACGAGGAACGAGACAGAAGTACTTATCGTGCAGTAGAGGTGCATGAAATGGTAAAATTGATCTCACCGAGCCACATATCTGCCCCGCGAGTGAGGAATGAATGTATAACAACATGTATGGGTTTTTACGATTATGTTGCGGTTATTTTGTGCTTTAGGTATCCATGGAAACAAGTGGGTTGGCAAGGCGTTCCCCACTTTTTCATTTAACTCTCCTGCGTCCTTGCAAAGTCACACAGACACACCGAGCATCACAGTCAATGTCAAGTTACATAAAACTACAGCATGGGAGGGAAGTTTGGATTCAGCAGGCGTCTCGTCGAAGGACAATCCAGCAGACAGAGCAGATGTTGTTCTGACGGCTTCTTCTCATTGCGTCCAATTAGAAAAGAAACCTTTTTAAGTGCTGGAACGTCCTGCTGCTACGAGGTGACTGAAGAGTGTCAGTCAAATACATCATCGTGGATTAAAAAAAAAAAAAAAAAGAGGAGTCCTACTGAGCTTTCAATTCAGCTGTGAAAACTTCAAATACGTGCTTCCATTTAGTCTGTCTGGTTTTTTTATTTGCGCAGAAAGAAACTTGCGTCAGACACCTTGTTAATAACCTACAAAGTTGACAATTGACAGCTTGCGTCACCTCGCATGTTGAGAATGCAACTGAGATGGTAGTCAACACAAAAGAAAAGAACATGTCAAGGAAAACTCACTAA
>NW_007577855.1:602091-634254 GCF_000690725.1 Stegastes partitus | reverse complement strand
CAATATGTCATATTAATTAGTGTGTGTTAAGATAGCCCACACAATCAAAGTCAAGAAAAGTCAATGGAAAGACACAATTAATCACTGCTCAAGCTAATGAGAAGACACAAAAAGACATCAGCTTGAGTAAAAAAATGTGCACGTCACAGATAAATGCACAGAGCTGAGAGGAAACAGGTGACCAGAGAGAAACAGGTTCTTGATGACTTCTGGGTTCACACAGAACACACAGACCCACACACTGGAGCTCTGATGAAGACATAGTAGTGTTGAAACATTCGTCTATTTGCACAATTAAAGGCTGAAAATTAAGACGTGTACTCTGAACGTTTGCTGTCTTCAAGCTGAGAAGCACCTGGTTGAGCTGCTTTTTTTCTGGAAGATGCACGGAGAACCCTGTTCTGATACAGGCCCACACCTACAGACAGGGTCGGGTTGAGCTGACAGCTGACATACAGTTGGTGACTCAGCTGTTGATTCACATTTTTGGTGTCAAAACACACAAACACAACATCTCCCGGCTAAGAAGTGCTCCATAGTTAATGCAGAGAGACGAACATTTAACTGTTGTTAAACTATTTGCTGACATGCTGTTCCGTTATAAAAGTGAGACAATAAGTTCTGCTTTGCTTTTTTATTTAGTGTTTAGATATATTTTATTTCTTATTAATACTTGTGTTTATATCTTTATTACATATTTTAAACTTTCCTGCTTCTTTTAAGACTTTTAAATGAACAGAGAGCAATTTCCTCTCAGGGATCAATAAAGTATTTCTGATTCTGAATAGCTTCAAATATCTCGACACGCTTCTTTTCATATTCTGCAGGACTTTCTTTTGCCAAGAAACATTTAAAAAGAACTAGTCAGTGGCACGTCTAACAATGTTTGACTGGTCAGCCTGCAAGAGCAAAATCTTTTGTTATATTAATGAGACAGAATCTTTAAATAAGATTTTATTAATTTCATTTGCAGCATCACCTGAAAACATTTAAGAACTCTACACCCTGATCGTCACACGAGCAGGTCCTCGTAGTCTTCCTCCTGACAATTCAACCACACATGCAGCCTTGCTTCAGAACAGTTTTTTTTTCACGATGTAGCCAAATGACACGAGAAGTTCGACTGTACCGATAAGTCGTGGTAACCATAGCAACGGAGCAGTGACAGCAGCACCTCTCATTATCACCGTCGTGTTCCTATAGGCACAGGTGTACATGCCGCACACACACACGTCCTCATCGTTTAGTAATCACACGCAAACGTATCGGTAGCATCTCCTCGTGAGCCGTGCAGAAGGTGTTTTCATGATTATGGCATTTGAATGACAGCTGTGCCCTTTTCATGTGGCGTTCACTGAGAGCTGCCCTTGTGGGAACTCGCAGTGTTTCCACTAAGGATGACTCACGCTGAAGATTAGACCCCCCCCCCTCTAACTCTTTGCCCTCCCACTCGCTTTTTCCCTCTCTTTTTCCTTCATCACCTCCCTCCTCCCCGCTTTTTCGGCCACTTCAGCCTCTCTTCGCCTCTCATTTTTCTCCTGCGACACTGTGCCTCTCTCTCTTAAGAGGCTACGTGGTCTGTTGTACGTCTCTGAGAATTTTCCACCAGAAAATTCTTGAATCCTCATTTGACTTGTGCAGCCTGGAGATGCGGCGCGCTGTCCAGCTGGTGTGAGCAGCTGCTTGTAATGTGGAAAGTGAAAAAAAAACAAAAAACAGAAAGATGCCACAGACTCAAATTCCCTGCACATGAAATACTACTGATTAGATGAAGGTCTTTGTCAGGGTAAAAAAAAAAGAAGCTTTAATTATTCACTGAGCAGCTCAACCATAGGGGCCAATTTAAAAAGGCCTTTTCTGTATAAAAGGATTATTTTTGATGAGCTGATATTTGTATTCGCAAATTAGCACTAGATGGACTGCTCGCTAAATGAATTAGCGCCGTTGTTTTAAAATGGTTTACATGTCACTTACCCCTCTGACAAAAAAAAATAAAGTCCTCATTAGCTGTAACATACAATATTTCATATCTAATTCCCTTGTGGACCTCAATGGCAGCATCAGACACGGTTGCTGGGTGATACGTGACCCAGAGCCTCCGTGACAGTGCTGAGACTGAATATCAAAAGATCCAGTGACTCAACTAAAGAGACGGCTGCATCAGTCCCAAGGACAAGTTGGGAAGAAACCATGAAACAGAAGTCTGCATCAAACGGGGATGAGACTCAAAGATTCACTGAGAAACGTACTGATTTAAAAGATTTTCGACTTTCAAACAGCATTTACTTAAAAAAAAACTAACTTTAATATGTTCCATTCAGCCCTTGTGTTTACTTCACCTCTAACTAAATGGGGTTTATCTAGAATATGACAATCACAACATTGTTCTGCTTCCCTTCCTGCCCTTCGTTAGCGATCCATGATAGCATTTGATTTTGTCACACCTTTGAAGTCTCATCTCTCCGATCGGTCCAACCAACCTTCCTCATTGTAAAGATATGGGTTATACAAGGTTGCTATGGAGACTATTCTTCTTGGCAACACAAAGACCTGCACCATAGTTTAATTGGCCACTACATCCCTGCGCCCCATGTCTTGCATGTATGAGCACTGGAGAGCTTTATCCACACGTTCTGTTGGTACGCATCGAGGCCTTAGAATTTTAATCTGGAGCGGCAACAAATATGTTTCTGCATCGTGGAAATAGGCGAAAGAGACGCCTCACACATGGGAAAAAACAGGGGCTTTGCAGTGTTTTTGAGTGGGGATTGGAGTGTGTCACGTATATGATGGGTATTGTATAGGGAGGGATGCACTTGTTTACCACTGAAGTGGTGTAGCTGTGCTGTGTATCAGGTCTAGTGGTGCCAGTCGAGTGCTGAACATTTATGGAAGCGTGCAAAACTGCGAGCAGTGGACTAATAATGACTAATTCAAATGAAGTGTATGCCTTCATATAACGCAACACTGTTATCGATATCTCTCCCCCGGTGTTGTCAAGTTATTAATCTCCTCTGTGCCGTCTGTTTAATAGGCATCAGACGTATTTTAATAAAAGCTCAGTCGATCTAGTCACAAACTAAAACTCCAGGCTCAGCGAGGATTAGCAAAGAACCTTCAAAACGTTATGTGTTGAAACTGCAGATGAGAAAATAAAATGGTGTAAAACATGGAAGTTTGTATCGTTATCGTATAAAATGGAGACCTCGATCGATATTTGTTGACTGTCATAACAGGAAAATGCAGGATGAAACAAACAAACTGCTTTCAAAAGGTCATCCCCATTTGGATCTGGAGTCGAATCACACTTCATCCAAGCACAGCTCCCGATTAATGTCAGTTTCATTAGCGTTATCTCCTTAATGCTAATTATAAAGTTCCAGCAGCGTCTAGACTGGCCTGCTGACTCCTGCAAAACAGCTACTTTTATAATGAGGAGATGATAGTTATCATAGCTCGGTACGACTCTTTTAAAAGCTAAAACTTGTGGGCAAGTAGTTGAGTCCAATTAGAGCGAACACTGGTACACGCATGACTTGTGCTGTGCTGTTTACGTCCTTCGGATCTTGTCAGAGAAAGAGAACACAGTTTGCTGGGTTTGGGTGAAAAGCAGAGACATGGGAGGAAATAAAAACAACAAAAAAAAAACTGTCAGATATGAAACCAAAACACAAAAGTTGGTTCCTGGGATGGAGAGCGCACCACATCATCCACCGCTGTCTGCACTGCTCCATCCATGCTTCAAAGTCTGTCTTGGACTGAATTAAGTGGAAAAATGGACTCCTGTGGATGGCCATTTTGGTCTGTAGCCCCTTTTTTGCCAGCCCAGCAGTGGGGGGGGCCTTTTATTTTTGGAACCAGTCTACATGATGGAGCACGTGAAGCCGCAGCACTCCTTCAGGAGGGTGAGGCCTGTCTTGGTGAAGGGCGAGGAGGTCTGCTGAGCTCTGGTTTGTGCCCTTCTGGTTGATACACCTGGAAAACAGACAACAATGTGAGAGAAGAATGGAGGAAAAAAACAGATATCCTCATTTATGTACACACACACAGCCCTGAACACTCAAGTCTGCCGATGCATAAGGAAGCTCAGATAATGAACTACAAACAGACAGGTTTAAAGCAAAGCCTCGAAACTCTCATTTCTATTTTACGGTCAGTCAGTCAGCAGATGCATAAAGCTTCCTCATTCTAAGACCTCAGGGGGGAAATACCTTGAACAACAGCATATTTCCTCTAGATTTTTTTGGGTTTTTTTTCCCAAGTAGCTGCTATTGTTTGTTGACACTTTCATGAAATACCTGTCTTCTTCATGTTCCTTGGGAATTTGGACCTCAGAAAATCTGCCATTTCTTTGTCTTCTTCTTTCTCCCTGTTGGAATAGAAAGAGACTGGTGTAAAATACATGGAAATGCACGAGCACACAGAGCAGAGGCTGGCCGATAAATATATATATACATATGCTGATCATGATCGCTGTGATGCAATTGTTTTTAAAAAAAAGGATCTCTAGTTCTGGAATTGCCCTCTGCTCCACAAGTATTGAATAAACATTTCAAAAACCCTCTCCAAAGGTGCCTGGGGTACTGTTAATTCCCATTGCCTCTTCGCTTTCAAGAAGGTTGATTTGACTAAAGTAGACAGATGAAACACCTTCCCCAGACACCTTACAGATAAGAGACCTAATGCAGTTCTGGCAGTTAGACCTTCTGGCAACAGATAAGATGTACTCTGAGAGGTTCCACTGATAAATTCAATAAACCCGGCAGCCACTTTCTTTTATGTGACGAGAGCCTCAGATACATCGTAGCGGCGAGTATTTGGACGTGTGGTGTTTACATGGTGCTATAATCCTAAATACATGAGTATATTTTGTTCCGTGATAGAAAAAGCAAGGTTGTTTTAATAGTAAATAAAAACTATGGGTAAAAAAAAAAAAGAGACAGATTTTTTCTTTTGTGAAGGACAGTTACGAGAAAAAGAAGAGAGAAATAACAAAAGGCAGATCTCTATATTTATCAGCATGTACGACGTGGCCTTGAGCGCTGTCACATCCTCTGCTCGCCACGATCCATTACCGCACCGCTGTTTTCCCGCTTCCTGCCTCTCACCTTCCCAGCAGCCCTTCAGCGTTTTCACAGCATGCTGTCAGCTGCCAACACAAAGTGTTGTTCACACAATCTAACAATGTTTGATACACTGTCGGAAGATTGGAGCGGAAAGAAAATTAAAAACGCAGAAACATGTTTTTTACGCTACATCTGCTTGTTCGCTGTCAAGTCACATTAGCTGTCAGGGCACAGGAACTGTTTGCAAAGTTAAGGAACCCGCCAGGATGGAGATGCTATGGCAGCGGGGCATTCACACACTGAAAGCAACAGGTAAGCAGAGGCCCATTTATTTCCTGTTAAGATTACCGAAAGAGGAGTTTGCATGTTCTCCCCGTGCAGCGTGGGTTCTCTCCGGGTTCTTCCTCCCACACAGTCCAAAAACATCCATCCATCATCTATACACCACTTAATCCTCACTAGGGTCATGTTTTTGGACTGTGTGGGAGGAAGCCGGAGAACCTGGAGAGAACCCACGCTGCACGGGGAGAACATGCAAACTCCACGCAGAAAGGTTCTGGTGCCCCAACCGGGACGCAAACCGGCAACCTTCTTGCTGCGAGGCAATGATGCTACCAACTGCTCCACCCTGCAGCCCGTCCAAAAACATGTTGAGGTTAATTGGTGATTCTAAATTGTCCGTAGGTGTGAATGTGAGTGTGCTTGGTTGTCTGTCTCTAAGTGTAGCCCTGTGATAGACTGGTGACCTGTCCAGGGTGTCCCCTGTCTTCACCCTGAGTCAGCTGGGATAGACTCAAGCCCCCCATGACTCTAGTGAGGATTAAGCGGTGTATAGATAATGGATGGATGGATGGATGGATGGATTACCGAAAGAATGCAGCGTAGTTGTTGCAAAATGCACGAACCGTAAAATTACAAGAGTGATTCAAGTCCTCTGTGATGCCTGTAAGGCCACAACAGCTCAAGAACAATGTTGAGAAGGTAGATGCCTTCACTGTTGGAGGCCATAATACAGATTAAAGCTACGGTAAAAACACTTGAAATGAATGAGAAACTGACAGGATTATACAGCGCCTTCCATAATTATTGGCACCCCTGGTTAAGATGTGTTAAAAGCCTTAAAATAAACTCAATTTTTCTTGCAGAAGCAAACTCTCACACTGAAAATTGTAGAAAAATGCAACCTTCAACTCAACTCAAATGAATTGTTGGCAAAAGGGGGTTGTACAAAGTATTAACATCAAGCGTGCTAATAATTGTGGCGCACATGATTTGATGTAAAAGAATTATTTTTTAATGTGGGATTTGTTTCACACTGAATAAATTAAATTAAAGGTTGAATTTTCCTCTTTCTTTTTTTTTCATTGTGGTCCGATATTATTTAGAAAAAAAACTGAATTTACTAGAAGCTAAAGAACACATCTTAACCAGGGGTGCCAATAATTATGGAGGGTGCTGTAAATGCATCTAACAGGGCTGCATTAGCTCAATATAATGTGCAAGAACACCTGCTTTCCTCTGCTCCTGTTGTTTAGTAAAAGGTAGTGAAGGAGGCAGGAACACTTGAACAGGATTTCAGAAGCTTGGTTTGCCTGATAAACGCTACAAAAAACACCTGCAAACTAGTTCAGGTAGCCCAGAATGAGTCCACTGCTACACGACACACACACATCTCCACTTTAATCACGCCGGTGTGTTTAAACAAAGCAGTGCTAACGACCCCATCCTCCTGAAATCCACCTTTAGCTTCTCCTTTTGGGGGGGAAGCTCATGTCGTTCCCTTTCCCTCGTGAGGGGATCAGAGCATCAACTCTGTACATAGTCTGAATTTACATAATCTTATTCCGCATCAGTTGGCTGACTGAACCTTGATTTTTATTTTATTTCTTTAACTAGCTACTCCAGTGTTCGCTGACACACACACAGCAACACATCTTTAATTGAAACAGCTCTCTGCTGTGCGGTTCAGTATCTCACTGCTCCGAGCCTTGGGAAGCGTTCCGGTGTTTTGGTGGTGAGCACTGAGGGCTGCTTTGTAAAGACGTGCATCACACTGAACTGAGGGACAAATTTGTCAACATTAGCGACGACCAAGGATGTGTCAGTCTGTGTAAGAGTGTAATGAAAGATGGTCTGCATTAGCATTACCAAAGATCTGTGCTCCTGTGCGTGAAAAACTGATATCAAACTTTATTTTCCCCCTTTGGCTAATTCCCTGGGACATCGTGGGTGCTGTATATTCTCTGTATCCCTAGATTTATCTCATTTTTAATTATTAGTTCAATCTCCACATGCACAGACAACCGAAGGACTACTATCGTCTTTACGAAACCGTAGAAATACGAGCGCACCTGAGTCGCTCAAACTCCACATCGTCCACGAGGAAGTCTCTGGTCTCCACCAGCTTGTGGATCTGCTGCAGGAGCTCTTCTTCCTTCTGCCGGTCATCGTTGGACTTATCGTTATCTGGAGCACAAAGGAGGAAGATATCTGAGCATTCACAACACACTACCTACTTTTATTAATATTTTATTAAATACAATAGGAATACAATGTGGATGAAAGAATATTAAAAATCAGATAAGAACACAAACAGAAGACAGACGTAAAAATCATGCAAACATGGAAATAAAGAGGTAAATAGTGATTAAGTATACATGCAACTGTCAAGATATGTAGAGGAATCGTTACCAATATTAAGAAGAGCTATACGTCTGTTGGGTATTTTAAATTATTTGGAGCGAGGAGATGATCAGCCCAACACATGCTATCATGTTTGTTCAATTTGATCATTAACACAAGCACAAAGGAAACAACACTGGACGGAAACTTTGGGTGAAGTTCTGCTTATGAATTAAACAAACAAGATAGACCACAAACTTTGGAGATTGACCGCAGCTTCCACTCTTCATACTAAGACAAGCCAACTGCCTGCTGGCTCTCACTTCATATCTGGTTGTGAGAGTGCAATTGATCTACATCTAATGTAGTTCTCGACAAGAAAGTGAATAATCTCATTCCCCAATTTCTTATGTCTCCATACTGTCGACAGCTGTGGCTGGAGGGCTGTTTCCGTGTTGTCTATCTGTTTGAATGTTCTTGTGAATGCAGTATCTCTTCAACACCTGGAAAGAATTCCTTTAAATCTGGCACAAATGTTCACTTTGAGTCAAACATGTACTGATTAGATTTGGGCCACCGTGAAAATACATTTTGTGTCATAACTCAAGAATCATACTGCGGTGATCCGAGTTTTGTGCTTTTACTGTGAGACATTGTTTAGTGTATGTGTTTGTGTTTTTGGTGGCTGCAAGTGTGTTGTCAGGCTGGGCTGGGTTTTGGACGGGAGGGGTCTCACTCACTCTCTTCTACACCTGAGGCTCATCAGAAATCAGTGCTGGATAAAGCCTGCCTCCACCTGTGCTCCAGCACCAGTGGATTATTCCTCCCTCGAGTGGTAACAGGCCAGCAAATTAAGTTAGAAGCTTTGTGCTTTGAGAATCTCGCTTTGTCTCATTTCTATTGTGTCTGCATTTCCTGCCAGAACCTCCCCGTTGGATTGACGCCTCCCCGGCCCGGCTTCTGCAGCCGAGCTCGAGTCAGCGGTTCTGCCTCATGGTCCCTCTTGGAGCCTCACCTGGATTTCCCTCCCTCACTCTCTCACGTGCTTCCCGGTGTCCCCTGTTTTCCCTGCAGCCTGAATAAATCCCTCTTTTCTATCCACCTAACCCTCTGTTGCATTTTTGGATGTCTAACAGGATAAAATGATGAACAGGTGTCACTGCAAAATCAGAAGGTGGCTCATCAGCAGCAGCCTCAGCCAAGCTTCACGTCTTTGGTTCCAATCCATCCTGTTGGGCATGCGTGCTGAGAGGTCGGCTGAGGTACTCGCACCAGTATCCCCCTTTAGGGTGTCCAGGAAGGTGGTGGCAGGTCTTCTCGGCCCCCGCCAGCCGTGGAGTGGTTCCCAAAGAACAAGCTGGCTGGCAGGAAGCTCCCTATGGCGGTAACAGTGGCTGGCAATGTCAAGTTTCCTCCAGGCGATATGATCTGTGATGCGTGGCAGGTCACCATAGAGTGTGATGTTAGAAACATGGTCCCACCAGCTGATGTCTTGAGCATCCTGGTATATGTACCATCAAGAGACTTCTCCAGCGATGTATTGAGGGACCAGCATTCGCTACCGGACAGGAGAATGGACTCGACTGTCACCCGGAAGAATCTGATCTTGAGCTATCTCGAAAGGCTTGATCTCCACACCACTCTCATACCGTTGAGCGCTTTCCAAGCCATCGCCTTGCGCACCCTGATATCCCGGTTTGTGCTGTTTATCCAAGGGCCTAGATACTTAAAGTCGTCCACCATCTCGAGAGGCATACCATTTAGTGATTGCAGCGCGGTCAGTGGCAAACCCAGGAGACCACCTCAGTCTTCTTAGCATTTGACACAAGGCCAATTAGAAGGTGGCCCAATAGATGTGAACTGCAACTTGACGAACATACAAATGCGAGGCAGTAATTGTAGTTATTGCCTGTTTTCGCACCTCACTAACATCCAAAAAAACCACTCCTACCTGGTACTGACACTAATTTGTGCAGCTCCTTCTTCAGACGGGTGATCTCTTTGCACAGCTGAATGTCATCCATCCTGGTAGTAAAATAACACACACAACCAAACTTTACTGTACATCATATCCTCTGTTCTTTATGCAGATGACACATTTCATTTTTAGTTTCTTGACAGTGAACATTTTTGTTCGTTCTAATCGCAGACAGGTTTTTGTTAATTCATTCGCTAGGTGATTTTTTTTTATCAGGAAACTTAAGGAAGCTGTTCTACATAATTAAACAAGTTCTCATGCACAATGGGGAGATGAGTGATTAAGGAAGATAAAGACGAGTTGAGCAAAGTTTCTTTCAGACAAACTAACAGTATTTAAAGGGTCTCTCCCAAAACGGTACTTCTGAGCAGCGGACAGGTATTGCTTTGGAGTTCTCAAAGACGGATAATACAGAGTTTGCTGCCTTTTAGACGCCACTAACCAAAGCTCACAAGGAGAAACAGTGGGTTTAGACATACATGAAGACTAAACGGTTTTATTCACCGAAGAATGCTGTGCTACCCTTAATGGACAGACGGAGTTCTGGATGGTTGGAGGGCAACAAGGCCGCAACGTCAGCAAGAAGGAGGCAGAATCTGGGCTGTGACGCTGAGAAGTGAGACGGCCTTGCGGCTGCCAAAACTACCTCCTCAAGACTGACCATAACTGACCATTTCCTACCATGAACAAAATAATAAAATTGCGGCCTCCTAAATAAAATTATTTTCAGGCAGAACAAAGCCCCATCTCACGCTGCACAAAACAACACTGACTCCTTGGTTGCTATGGAAATAAGAGAAGAAAAAAAATCCCGGTGTGGGTACCGTCGTCATCACCACCTGACCTCAACTCTACTGAAAACCTGAGGTGAATCCTTAAAAATGAAGATCTGTGAGGGTTGGTGACAGTATACCTGGAAATAGCGGTGAAATCTTGATTCGTTTCTGAATGGAGGAAAAAAAAATGAAGCAGAAAAAAGGGTTGATATTGATCTTATATTTCACACAGGAGATGACACAATCTTTTCTGAACAGAAATCCCTGAGGCATGTCTGAGCCAGATAGCTTTCACTCTGCCTCGGTCTGCATTATGCGCTCTCTGTTTCGGTGGCCCTTCGCAGAATCAGTGTCAGTGGATCATTACAGGCGGTGGAGGACCCTCTGTGGATTCCTCACCAGGGTTAAAGGCGATAATGTGAACCCTGTATCCCAGCAACTGAGACTTATTAAGAAACACACTTCCTGGCTCACACAGGGTCGGATGTACAATACCTTTTAAAAGTATTGGAAGTTCCCCCTTTTATCGCTTTTGAACATTGAACACAGTCAGTTTAATTTGGCTTTTTAACAAAAATTTGCCTCAAATTTTCAGCTGGATTGAAGTCTGGGCTCCGACTCGGTCACTTCAGGACATTGCTGTCTTTGAACAACTTCTGTGCCGCTTCGGCTAAATGCTTCAGGTCATTGTCTTGTTGGAAAACGAATCTTCGCAGTTCTCTTGCAGGCTGCATCAGCTTGTCCTTCAGGATTTCCCTTTGCATTTATTTCACCCTCTTAGGTTTACAAGCCTTACAGGACTTGCTGCTGACATCACTTCATGATGCTGCCACCGCCATGCTTCATGGTGAGAATGTTGTGTTTGTGATAATGAGCAGCGTTTGGTGTATGCCAGAAAAGAAAAAAATGAAGAAAAATCACATTTTTATGGAGTTATATTTGTATGTTGATAGCTGCAAATACAGCAGGAATAGTTTTGAGCGCAGAATGGATTTTTGTTTACGTGTTTATTTGCTCAAAATTTCCCATTACATGCTCAGGATTGTGGCACAAATATAACTCCATACATTTAAACAGTAACATCCTGTTGAAAATCCCTAATTTCAGTAGCTTCACTCTGTTTTTTTGGGAGTTCTTGCTCCCTGAAGGCAGCGCTATAGATGTACAGAGTAAGGCAAACATGGTTTCAGGTCAATCAAGATCAACTCTGATGGCCAAAAAGCACAATTTTGGTGACCGAAGAGCCTTCATCTAGCTGTCTTTAGTCTCCTAAATACTTTCTAGTGAGCTCTAACAAAGATTTACTCTGAGTTTTTTTCAGCAGTGTTGTTGTCTTTGACTGTTGAGGAACAGGCGACAGTCCATCCCCTCTCAGCTGCTGAGGCTTGTAACTCCCTCGGGGAAGCCATCGGTGTCTTGGTGGCCTTCCTGAATAAGTCGATGTGGAAAAGCAATTACAGAGGAATACGTCCAGCACTGTACGTTCTTACACATTACTGTCAGCAGAGCGAGAGCCCTGCCAACCTGCTCATCTACCTGTCATGGAAGATGCTTTCCTTAGATGTGTAGGCGGAGAAATGGCCATGAGGTCTGGAATACAAATGATACGCTCTGTTTACCTTACTAGAAGAACCTTGGGGTTTGCTTGTTTGTTTGTTTGTGGACCGCTGAGAAGAAGAAGAAGGAAAAAAAAGAAGGAGATTCAAATCGTGACTCCGGTCTTCATCTCCATCCTCTTTCCTTCCACCCCCCTTCCCCTCCAGTCTATCATTCTCCAATTTTATCTGCTTGACTCTTGCTTGCTACTCCACACACGCCACTCCTCACATTCCCCCTGCCATCTGAGCGCTGCTACTGCCTATCTTTCAGAGGAGTATATGAATAAATATCCATGCATTAGCCTGCTTAGTGGAAGCAAAAGTGGAGCCATTGAAATTTTAATGGGGGCCAGCTTGGGGAAAGGAGAGAGGATGTGGATGGAGAGAAATGAGGGGAAAGAATGAAGGGCAGTAGTGCCGTGAGATGTGTTACTGATACCGAGGTGTATTCTTGTATAGAAATATCTGAAACAATTTGAACTGCTCTTGCTGTGTCAGACTGGTCAGAAAAGCCCGACTGCTACCATCCTCTAGTGAAGTAGTTTTTGTTTTGTTGGTTGTTTTCTTTTTTTTTTTTGACCAGTTGGTTAACTCACTCTTACAGAAGCCAGATGTTGTCCCTCAGGACCTTTGCAGACACCTCTTGGACCAAACGCAAATAAGACGCAGACTACACATGTGACCCATCTGCACGAAATCATTGCGCCTTGGGCTATATCCAAGATATAGTCTGAATTACATCAACAAATGATAGAATATTGATTTTGGGTTTAGTACTTAGATTGGTCCATTTAGTTGTTCTCTACATGTAGGTAACATATAATATTATGTTGTATATTGTTGACAAATACCGTCAGCGTTCATGAGCAGTAACACCAGAGAAAAGCCACAGAAATCACTTTCGCGCAGTCGCCACGAGCAATGCGTCATTGCCAGCCAATCTTGTCCCGTGATTTGCGTCATGTGATAGCAACATGCTGCTTTTGCTTATGCATAATAGCCCAAGGTAGCACTGTTGCCTCACAGCTAGAAGGTCACTGGTTCGCATCGCGGTGAGGACACCCGGGATATTTCTGCATGGAGTTTGCATGTTCTCCCCGTGCAGCGTGGGTTCTCTCCAGGTTCTCTGGCTTCCTCCCACACAGTCCAAAAACATGTTGAGGCTAATTGGTGATTCTAAATTGTCCGTAGGTGTGAATGTGAGTGTGCTTGGTTGTCTGTCTCTAAGTGTAGCCCTGTGATAGACTGGTTACCTGTCCAGGGTGTCCCCTGTCTTCACCCTGAGTCAGCAGGGATATGTTCCCACAAACAGCAGTCAGGACACCATTAATAGGCAGTGTTAGCTTTGTTCAGTCACTCACATGTATCTGAGCTCTGACTCCCTCCTGACCAGAACATCCCTGATCCTCTCGATCTTGAAGAGCTCCCCCTCGATGTCGTCCACGGTGATCGTGGAGTCGGCCATGGACACCACGTCTTCCTCTGACAGAGAGAAGGAGAAGGACAGCTTCGTTGGACAAACATGCAACTTATTCTACTGTTTGTTCAGACGATTTCTTCCACTGACAATACTTTATAGGGACAGGCGGGCAGCTCTGGAGACACGCTCAAGACTTTTCTAAAATGATCTACTCTGGCACTGCCAAACAATTATTGCATTTGAAACCGTATAAACAGCTGCAGCAGATGCAGTTTGAAATTGCTGCTTGATGAGGAGCGGAGCTTCACAGCCAAATTACCATGTGCCAGTGATTGCCATGACTCACATGTCTGCCCCCCACACACACACTGACACACACACACATATGCACAAAGAGTTTAATTGCATAAACTCAGGCTGGCAAGTCAGCTCAGGAAATAAGCCAGTATGACTGTCAGTACTCAACACTGCCACATTTGGCTGAAGGAAGAGGTCCACTGTAATTATTGGATCGTGAGTCTTTTGGGGGGAAAAAAGAAGAAAAAGTCTAAACTGCACGACGTGTCTATGACATTTACAGACTATTGTTGGATGTAATACGTTTTAGAATGGATGCACATTATTAGTATCTGCACAGTTTATATTAAAATGCATGCCCTGCGTCTTAAACTTTAAATAATTTAAAGTACCTCCATTTGAAGAACGTCTTTATCTTATATAGACAAAAACAATAGAATGGTTTTCTAATTATTTTCACAGAACAATAAAATAATAGTCGGAGCAGCTCTGCTTTCATGCAGATTAAATAATCATATAGTGCGCAGGGTGTCTGGATGTCTGTCACTCTCACTCCCCGTCCGTCTCTTTTTAACTGTGTCCTCTCAAACATAACAGATATTTCATCATAAAAATTCAACTCACTTAAACAAAAACGATATAAATTGCATCGTTTGCTGAGCCAGCCCTCGTGACTCCTCACAACAATGTGTGGGCTTGCTCCACACAGCTCTGTAATACTTGGTAATGAATCTGTCCCAAGGTCCCTTGAAATATTTGTGCGGCATGAGAGGACATCAAAGTACTTCTACACAGTGTAGCAGCAGCACACAGGGAGCAGCAGGAGAGGCAAATAAAGCAGCAAGCTGGTGAGTAAAACAACTGGAACCGCCTTCTAATAAAACAGATCATTTAAGAAGAATATATATAATATATAAGTTTGAATTTATCCAAGTGTGGTTGACCTGTAATGACAACTTTATATTTGAAGAAAATCACCTCTTGAAACGCTCCGCTCAGCACCGTAGTGGTCATGGGTGACTCCCCTGGAGCCAAGATGGACATAACCAGAGAGAAACCAATAGTCAGTCCCTTAGACTCCTCCTGAGGCCTTTAAATCCTCTCTATACACACACCATTACCGAGCAGAGCTTTAGTGTGTAATCTCTATTCAAGTCTCATTTAGCCGTGGGGAAGGTAGAGCAGCCCGGGTTCAAAGTGCAGTAAAGAAACATCTCCTGCGCTCGCATGAAAAAAAAAAAAGAATAGAAGACAAGTAGTTCCAATTCAGATTACATGAGCCAGGCTAGAAGAACAGCATTAAGCAGTGCTTCATGATAGCTTACATGTCTTCACACTCCCCGAGGTTTGTTTGGGGGCTCACAACTGCTCTGTATGACAGACCAACAGCCATCCAGAAATACAGAGAGGCCTCATCCCACAGACGCTCTGTAGTCTGTTACTATGACAAATGTGGCTGACGTCAGCGCAGCGTCAAGACAACCTTGACACCTTAGAGGAGAAAGCGCTGACTGAACTGTGAGTATTAAACTGTTAATGGGATTAAACACAGCCCCCAAACAAAGAAGTACAACAGAGAGAGAGAAGGCGTAAAATAAAACGCACAAAAGAGAAGAAAACAAGCAGAATTCCTGATGATAAATATTGTTTCTAGACGTATTCACGTTGCCATGCAGAGTTGTTTTGTTTGGTCTAATTCGACAACAGGATATTTATTCCTCAAGAAGAGCAGGTGCTGACGCAACAAATCAAATGTCATACTCTGCAAACATTTCTGCTGCTGATTCACAAGATAAGTAGAGTTATGGCACAGAAATCCAACATGTGTGTGTTTGCCAGCGGGCAGTTCGGTTCCAGGATTTGTGATCTGTGCTGCTGAGGACCGGTTACATGTTATTGCCATAGATATGTATAATAAAGGCTAGATGTCTTAAGGCGGCGTTTCAAATCACCCTTCGGCCATCTTGATTCGGGGAAGCTCTCCGGCAGAACCTGTGTTACGTGAAGGAAGGTGAGTGATCTGCACAAATGTAAATACTCTTATCTCGCTGAAATCTTTACGGATTTACAAACGGTTCTGTTTCTTACAAACGTTATTAATTTAAACTACAAAAATACAATACAAAATAATTACAATACAAATTGCTGCTGGCCGTGAGTGTGTAACATCATTATCCATAAGCACAGTGTTATAACTACACTTCTGACGTTTATAACAAACCAAACTGTTTGAAAATCGGTAGAAAATTGAGCAAGTTATGGTTATTTAAAAAGTCCATGTACCACGACAACACAATGTTCTGGGTGAGCGAGCGGACTGTACCAAGATGGCCGCCAGTATGGCCGTACGATTCCATTGGACAAGACACCTAGCCTTTATTATATATGTCTATGGTTATCGCTATATGGTGCGCTTATTCAAAATACAATTTCATTTGAACTACTTCTTCATTTGTATCGGTGTCTGTCTTCCTTTTCCTTTTTTTAATAGAATTGTACAATGTCTGGAAAAAGCATTGGCAGCTATAAACGGACTCCCTACAGTGGCTTTACATGCAGACACAACTCTGGAGGAGTTTCATTTTACATCCCCTATAGTGGTAATTTGGCATTAAATCTATTCAACATTAAAAACAGACACTGATGGTGTTGTTTTGACACTACACACAGAGACAGTGAGCCCAAGAGAGATGCCAAAAACACTGTAAAATAAGGTAAAATGACAAAAAATAAAAACCAGACTGAAATTTTCCATAACAAACCTTCTTCTTCTGTAATTTTTTCTAGATATATCATGAAATTATAATGAATTTTAAAGTGTTTTATAAATTTTGTGTATAAAAAAAACGTTTGTTTTTTTTTGAAGAATTGCAATTTTATGGTAATTTACAGTCAAAAGTTCTGAACATTATTTTACAGAAGACGTGCAAATTAGTGTTTGTTTGGTTATGAGAGGTGCTGCATTGGCCACTGCTTCACTCAGAAAACTGCACACCCACAAAGAGGTAAAAGCATATATGGGTGTGCAGTTACAGTAATTATATTATTACTGTATTATTATATTATCTATATTATTCTTACTATAGATGGACAGTAATTATATGAACTGGAGTCATTGTCAAAACTGTTCTTGTATTTTTTTATTATTTCTCAGGAGTCAATCCACCATGAACACGCTGTAGATTCACCTGTTGCCCTCTTTATTTAGTAAAGTCCTCAACCCGACTCCAGAACATGCAGAAAACAAACAGACACAGGTGTTGGATGCTGAGCGGGGGAAATAAAATCCGGTCGTGTATTTTTGTACCTTGAACAGACTCGTGACGGGTTATTTCTTCTGTGTAAAACGTCAGGGAGCAGGTTGAGTACTACATATATGATATACGGTATATCACATATATATGCATTTACCTCTTCGTGGGTTTGCAGTTGTCTGAGTGAAGCAGTGGCCAATGCAGCACCTTTCCTCATCTCATAATTACGAGATAGGGTGTCTACATTTTTTTTATTTTTTACCCAGTGAATGCAATGCGCTTCTGTACAATGTAAACATTTTCAAACAGCTGAATTTGTCGGTGTGCAGATTTTGCTGCGTTAACTTCTACGTAGCTACATCACCTTTATTTCTTAGCTATTTGTATCTTCTGCCTGATTTTAGAAGAATAGTTTGACCTTTGGGCGAATATACAAGTTTAGTCTAGAACAGGGGTGTCCAATCCTGGTCCTCGAGGGCCGCAATCCTGCATGTTTTAGATGTTTCCTTCTTCCAACACNATGTTCCCACAAACAGCAGTCAGGACACCATTAATAGGCAGTGTTAGCTTTGTTCAGTCACTCACATGTATCTGAGCTCTGACTCCCTCCTGACCAGAACATCCCTGATCCTCTCGATCTTGAAGAGCTCCCCCTCGATGTCGTCCACGGTGATCGTGGAGTCGGCCATGGACACCACGTCTTCCTCTGACAAAGAGAAGGAGAAGGACAGCTTCGTTGGACAAACATGCAACTTATTCTACTGTTTGTTCAGACGATTTCTTCCACTGACAATACTTTATAGGGACAGGCGGGCAGCTCTGGAGACACGCTCAAGACTTTTCTAAAATGATCTACTCTGGCACTGCCAAACAATTATTGCATTTGAAACCGTATAAACAGCTGCAGCAGATGCAGTTTGAAATTGCTGCTTGATGAGGAGCGGAGCTTCACAGCCAAATTACCATGTGCCAGTGATTGCCATGACTCACATGTCTGCCCCCCACACACACACTGACACACACACACATATGCACAAAGAGTTTAATTGCATAAACTCAGGCTGGCAAGTCAGCTCAGGAAATAAGCCAGTATGACTGTCAGTACTCAACACTGCCACATTTGGCTGAAGGAAGAGGTCCACTGTAATTATTGGATCGTGAGTCTTTTGGGGGGAAAAAAGAAGAAAAAGTCTAAACTGCACGACGTGTCTATGACATTTACAGACTATTGTTGGATGTAATACGTTTTAGAATGGATGCACATTATTAGTATTTGCACAGTTTATATTAAAATGCATGCCCTGCGTCTTAAACTTTAAATAATTTAAAGTACCTCCATTTGAAGAACGTCTTTATCTTTTATAGACAAAAACAATAGAATGGTTTTCTAATTATTTTCACAGAACAATAAAATAATAGTCGGAGCAGCTCTGCTTTCATGCAGATTAAATAATCATATAGTGCACAGGGTGTCTTGATGTCTGTCACTCTCACTCCCCGTCCGTCTCTTTTTAACTGTGTCCTCTCAAACATAACAGATATTTCATCATAAAAATTCAACTCACTTAAACAAAAACGATATAAATTGCATCGTTTGCTGAGCCAGCCCTCGTGACTCCTCACAACAATGTGTGGGCTTGCTCCACACAGCTCTGTAATACTTGGTAATGAATCTGTCCCAAGGTCCCTTGAAATATTTGTGCGGCATGAGAGGACATCAAAGTACTTCTACACAGTGTAGCAGCAGCACACAGGGAGCAGCAGGAGAGGCAAATAAAGCAGCAAGCTGGTGAGTAAAACAACTGGAACCGCCTTCTAATAAAACAGATCATTTAAGAAGAATACATATAATTTATAAGTTTGAATTTATCCAAGTGTGGTTGACCTGTAATGACAACTTTATATTTGAAGAAAATCACCTCTTGAAACGCTCCGCTCAGCACCGTAGTGGTCATGGGTGACTCCCCTGGAGCCAAGATGGACATAACCAGAGAGAAACCAATAGTCAGTCCCTTAGACTCCTCCTGAGGCCTTTAAATCCTCTCTATACACACACCATTACCGAGCAGAGCTTTAGTGTGTAATCTCTATTCAAGTCTCATTTAGCCGTGGGGAAGGTAGAGCAGCCCGGGTTCAAAGTGCAGTAAAGAAACATCTCCTGCGCTCGCATGAAAAAAAAAAAAGAATAGAAGACAAGTAGTTCCAATTCAGATTACATGAGCCAGGCTAGAAGAACAGCATTAAGCAGTGCTTCATGATAGCTTACATGTCTTCACACTCCCCGAGGTTTGTTTGGGGGCTCACAACTGCTCTGTATGACAGACCAACAGCCATCCAGAAATACAGAGAGGCCTCATCCCACAGACGCTCTGTAGTCTGTTACTATGACAAATGTGGCTGACGTCAGCGCAGCGTCAAGACAACCTTGACACCTTAGAGGAGAAAGCGCTGACTGAACTGTGAGTATTAAACTGTTAATGGGATTAAACACAGCCCCCAAACAAAGAAGTACAACAGAGAGAGAGAAGGCGTAAAATAAAACGCACAAAAGAGAAGAAAACAAGCAGAATTCCTGATGATAAATATTGTTTCTAGACGTATTCACGTTGCCATGCAGAGTTGTTTTGTTTGGTCTAATTCGACAACAGGATATTTATTCCTCAAGAAGAGCAGGTGCTGACGCAACAAATCAAATGTCATACTCTGCAAACATTTCTGCTGCTGATTCACAAGATAAGTAGAGTTATGGCACAGAAATCCAACATGTGTGTGTTTGCCAGCGGGCAGTTCGGTTCCAGGATTTGTGATCTGTGCTGCTGAGGACCGGTTACATGTTATTGCCATAGATATGTATAATAAAGGCTAGATGTCTTAAGGCGGCGTTTCAAATCACCCTTCGGCCATCTTGATTCGGGGAAGCTCTCCGGCAGAACCTGTGTTACGTGAAGGAAGGTGAGTGATCTGCACAAATGTAAATACTCTTATCTCGCTGAAATCTTTACGGATTTACAAACGGTTCTGTTTCTTACAAACGTTATTAATTTAAACTACAAAAATACAATACAAAATAATTACAATACAAATTGCTGCTGGCCGTGAGTGTGTAACATCATTATCCATAAGCACAGTGTTATAACTACACTTCTGACGTTTATAACAAACCAAACTGTTTGAAAATCGGTAGAAAATTGAGCAAGTTATGGTTATTTAAAAAGTCCATGTACCACGACAACACAATGTTCTGGGTGAGCGAGCGGACTGTACCAAGATGGCCGCCAGTATGGCCGTACGATTCCATTGGACAAGACACCTAGCCTTTATTATATATGTCTATGGTTATCGCTATATGGTGCGCTTATTCAAAATACAATTTCATTTGAACTACTTCTTCATTTGTATCGGTGTCTGTCTTCCTTTTCCTTTTTTTAATAGAATTGTACAATGTCTGGAAAAAGCATTGGCAGCTATAAACGGACTCCCTACAGTGGCTTTACATGCAGACACAACTCTGGAGGAGTTTCATTTTACATCCCCTATAGTGGTAATTTGGCATTAAATCTATTCAACATTAAAAACAGACACTGATGGTGTTGTTTTGACACTGCATACAGAGATAGTAAACCCAAGAGAGATGCCAAAAATACTGGAAAATAAGGAAAAATTACAAAAAATAAAAAACAGACTGAAATTTTCCATAACAAAACTTCTTCTTCTATACTTTTCATGAGATATATCATGAAATTATAATGAATTTTAAAGTGTTTTATAAATTTTGTGTATAAGAAAAAGTATTTTTTTTCAAGAATTACAATTTTATGGTAATTTACAGTCACAAGTTCTGAACATTGTTTTACAGAAGACGTGCAAATTAGTGTTTGTTTGGTTATGAGAGGTGCCGCATTGGCCACTGCTTCACTCAGAAAACTGCACATCCACAAAGAGGTAAATGCATATATGGGTGTGCAGTTACAGTAATTATATTATTACTGTATTATATTATCTATATCATTATTGTTATTATTATAGATTTACAGTAATTATATGAACTACAGTCATCGTCAAAACTGGGTTTTTTAAAATTTATTTCTCAGGAGTCAATCCACCATGAACACACTGTAGATTCACCTGCTGCCCTCTTTATTTAGTAAAATCCTCAACCCGCCTCCAGTGTTTGGGACCGAATATGCAGAAAACAAACAGACACAGGTATTGGATGCTGAGCGGGGGAAATAAAATCCGGTGTTTCACTGCCTTGTATTTTTGTACCTGGAACAGACTCGTGACGGGTTATTTCTTCTGTGGAAAACCTCAGGGAGCAGGTTGAGTATTACATATATGTGATATACCGTATATCACATATAAATGCATTTACCTCTTCGTGGGTTTGTAGTTTTCTGAGTGAAGCAGTGGCCAATGCAGCATCTTTCCTCATCTCATAATTATGAGATCTTTTAGGGTGTCTAAGTTTTTTTTTAATCCAGTGAACACAATGCGCTTCCGTACAATATAAACATTTTCAAACAGTTGAATTTGTCAGTGTGCAGACTTTGCTATGCTAACTTCTACGTAGCTACATCACCCTTATTTCTTAGCAATTTGTATCTTCTGCCTGATTTTAGAAGAACAGTTTGACCTTCGGCGAATATACGAGTTTGCTTTATAAACAAAAGTTAGTCTAGAAGATCAGAACTGTGCTCTCATGTCTGTGCCTCAACTACTGAGCCAGAGCCAGGAGGTTATTATCTTAGTTGATCATAAACACAGGGGAAATCAGCTGGCCCGACTCTGTCCTCTACGTAGTCAAACAGTTTCACCTGACAAACACCTGAATAGACCTTTTTTTTTTTTTTTTTTCACTTCAGCTTTGAGCTACAGCTGCTGCATTGCGATAACTGCGGCTCCAACTGTGCTTTCTCTGCCATGAAAAGCAGAAAAAGGCACTTTTGCATTCTAACAAAGAAACGCTTAAGTGTCCGATTCAAGAACTTTGCTTTAACTTCTTTTTCATGTGACCATAGGAGGCGAGTGCAGTGCGTACAGTGCACAAGCATAGATTATAGGCTGCAGTGGAGCGAAGACACTCGGTGACCTCGGGTGTTTTAGGGCTCAAGTTAGAATGAAGACAGAGCAACGCTTCACATTCTCTTCTTGAGTTGCACATTATTCCTTCTCCTACTTGCATCAAAGATGTAAAGATGCTGGATGAGAATTCAGCAGCAGTTACACCTGATTCAGATGAAATGTGTTTTGATCCACTGACATCTGTGTCGCTACCAGATAAACATGATTCATTGCTTGCATCCTTCATGCTCATCCAAGCTTCATTCATACAGCGATTGTGAGTTAAACACAGGACGGTAACCTGGGTTCAGATCTGTTAAACACACATGATGTTATAGGCTCTGTATTCTCAGGCTGCTGGAGACAACATGTTCCGCTGCAGAGGCTCGCTAGGACAGGTTACTCAGCCGCTGAGCAGTTATGACTCATCACTATAGACCCATCTGAAATGTTCCCTCCTTTACACCTTCTCCCCTCTCTCTCTCTCTCTCTGTAAACACCTCTCACCTCCCATCGCTTCCCCTCATTTCACCCCACATCTCGCCGACCCTGCCCCGCTCTTTATACCAAACCCCCGAAGATGCCAATTACATTATGAGCTCAGTTTACACTCTTTTGTCTGACTCCAGCCCTGTCTCTCTCTCCTCTACTGTGCTTTGTGCCTGATGAGGCAGATCAGCCAGATTAGAAACCAAAAGGCAGAAAGTGGAGGGAGAAATGGGAGGGGAGGTGAATAAAAGAAGAATAATGACATTTAGCATTGATGGAGAGGCTGGAGAGAGCTTCTGCGTTGCTCTACCTGCTGATACACTTTACAGATGGCGTGCAGGAAATCGTACAATTATTCACACACAGAAGTGAAATGAACAGCAGTTACTTATTAATCAGTTACTTTCCTACAAAAAAAAAATTTAATATCCTCGTGTTCGGCCTCTCCGGTGTCAGGATTTTCTGTTTTCTAAAACCAAAAGGTAAAAATAGTTTGGGATTTTCTGGACTTTTAAAGATGATGATGGCCATTTTTAAAGGTAAAACAATTCATACAGGGTAATTATGCTGCATTTAATCAAAAATAATCTTGGTTACAGTCCTATAAATGACCATTTCAGTGACTTCTAACCTGAAGGTAGATGCTGCAAACCCCACATGTGGCTCACTCAGCGATGGACCCTCACTTTACCTTTACTCACACACACACACTCAATAAACACCTGTGGATTCTTGACATTTCCAAGCTGCTGCCTGCATTGCCACTAGAGAAACACATTGATTGGTTCTATCAGCTATAAAAATGGCCAAATTAAACCAGAATTATCCCGTTAAACTTACTGGACACACACCATCGAAGCCTTAGAATCTTATAAAACGCATAGATGTCACTGCAAAAATCACAATTCACTGGACAGACGAGATGCTGCAACTACCTGTAGCAATGTTAATATAAAGCACTGTGCTGCACAAGGACGTCTCAGGAGGGTTTACTGATATTGTGAGAGCATGCAAACAGAAGGGTTACTTCAAACTCAGCACAAGTCATAATAATAATAACAGTATTTGCGTGTGGGATAACCTGGTTTGCTGGTATCTCTGCTCCATTCAGTGCGCTCCAGTGAACCGTACTGATGAGAGGATCCTCGTTTCTTCTCCATCGGTCCTGCTCTTCTTCTTCTTCCCCTCTCTCTCTCTCTTTCCAAGCTTCCAGCTGCAAACAGCAAAGACAACTACAGGGGAGGGTCTCTCGGTTTGTTGCTGTGTTTCATTGAGTCAGTCACAGCAGCCTGCAGAGGGGGAGAGAGACAGCGAGACGCTCCACACCAGCTCTGGCAGGTGAGGAGGATGATGTGTGTGTGTGCAGCGCTCTGAAGCATCTCTGAGTCAACACTGCCCGCGGTCAACGCAGATGTGACGGTGGTTAAACAGCGACACCTGGTGGCGGCTGGACACTCGTGCAGATTTTTATGTTTTTTTAAATCATAACGCACCGACACTGTTTTACAAAACAAAATCATTTATTTACAAAATTGCATTTATGATTACATATATATGACGCTAAAGACAAGAATGTGCAAAATACAGCATGAGTTTCACACCCATGATTTCACCCTGGCAGGCCAACACACACACTCACATACTCACACACACGTCACTTCCTGTTCCTGAGGCTGATACCTTCACATCACACCTGTAGGGACTCATCGAGAACAAGCTGGGCGTGTAACAGAACAACACAGATGTATAAAAACAGCTGAACTAATAGATGTGTCAGATCCTGATCAGCCCTCTATAGCTCAGAGAATATCATATGATGACTGTATGTCATGCGGATGGTTCCAGAAATAAGCCACATACAGTGATAACATTATCACACATGTGGTCATCAGTCGTGTCACATGCTTCTCTCTGACAATGCAACACGTGCTTTAGTGCAAATAGACCCACTTTAACACACTTTACATCCACGAAACGCGACGCGGCCAGCGGACGAGCATCAGAGGTGATTTTCACACCTCAAAGCCGACGCGTTTGAGATGTTTACTGACATATGTGCAACTTTCACTTTCAACTGCCCTCAAGTTACTCTGTTGCAATCACCAATCACCAACAGCCCACAACCTCACACCTCTGGCGACTCTGGAGACGATCAGTCGGCAGTCTAACGAGTCTAACAGCTACTTTCTGTGACTCTGTCTAAATTCCTGACATCACACATAATGTGTACGCTGTGCATAGCGCGGTTCCCGCAAGGTTCTGGAATGTTCTCGATGACTAAATCCAAGCTAACGTCAATCACTGTCTTCATATTGCATCAGCTTATTTTATGTAACAGGTACAGGAATAACGAGTTACTTGAGTTGACTTGAGGCAAGTGCAACAGTGAATGTCAGTTGTCATCGTACCAGTTCTTCAAACGTGTCTCAGTAGCTGGCTGGTCAAGTGAGGTTGTATGTCTGTGTGTGTGTGTGTGTGTGTGTGTGTGTGTGTGTGTGTGTGTGTGTGTGCCAAAGAGGGTAGTACAAAAAAAGTAGTGTGTCTTTGAAGTAGAGTAACTGTTAAAATCAACCCTTTAAACCTGATTCACTTTGTGGAGTGAATTTACCAGATTTTAATCTTATAATGTCACATGATCACTGATCCACATGTCAGCAGTCCTGAAGTCTTCCATGGATGGAGGTTCACACCTTTGCTTACTTCCCCTGCTGGTCTACGCAGTGTCAAAGGTACTGTTGTTCTTTGGCATTATTCCAGTTTTCAGATGCTGTCTCACAGTATTGACAGCAGGCAAACACTGTTAAAGTTCAAGCATAACCTGCAGCGTAACACTTTGTTTTTTTGTTCCCGTCACTGTTTGGTCAGCCCACGGGTTATTCCATTAGTGACACTAGCGCTGTATGTGTCGCTTTGAGGTTGAAGTCTTTTTTTCCATGCGTGCCAGTCAGTCCCAACAGAAGCTTTTTGGTTTCAGAAGCAGCTCGTTATAGGTCAACGGTGTTTTCATGTGTCAGATCAGACTCCTGTAAGACGATGTCCTTCCATTCCTGCCATCTCAGTTGATGATGCCGGCAAACGTGTTGATTGGTAGAGGAAGTCCTTTGCACATGTATTTGCTCAGTCCGGCGTCTTTGTCGTCTCCCAGCTTATATTTGGACATGCTCTTCTGCACGCAGTATCCGGGGTCCAGACAAGGGGTGATCTCGATGCTGAACATCGACGAGAGTTTGGGTTAAGATTCAACAAGACTGTGCTAACGAGGTGTTATGAGCGAAAATGAATGAATATGTCAATAAAATGAATGAGAAAGGGAGGCAGTTTGAGGACAGGCAGAAATTACACCTTGATTTGAAACACTGGCTGGGTTTTTTCTTTGAGTGTAATATTCCATCAAACATCTATTTTTTTTTTTGATGAAACACCAAAACCTTCATATGACATGAACTCAGTGGTGCAAACCTGCAGTGCAACATACCTCTGCACATTTTTGTAGGTTCTGCGACAATCTTTGTCCAGTGTCACTGTGAAACATCGAGACTCCAGAGAGCGAATCTTAATCTTGCTGGTCCGAATCTTCGACTCCTGCAGATTACAAATCATACATTATACATTTATATAGTACGAGTAGTTTGAACATTCACAGTCTTTGTCTGTGGTGTTGCCTTGACTTACCACGACGTTGTTTTTAGTTTTTGTTGGGGATTCATTTAATGTCAGTGTCAAACAGTTGAGATCTGTGAGATAAATGATGACAGAACATATGGAGCGTTAGATTAACACACAGAAAAATATTTTTTTTAAAGTGTTAATTACTGTCTGTAAATTAAAAATACTGAACCTTCTGCTTTGCTGGAAGGAATGGCGCTGATCTGAGCTCCTGTCATCCTGACCGATATTCCTTTATCAATGTCTCGGCCGCTCAGCGTCACCTGGACACAAACATGCAAACACAACAGAGGTCACGCTTTTACACAAAGACACACACACACAAAACCTAGACATGGAACTTTTCAGCAGTTCTTCTGGGAACTGATACACCTTTTGGCTACACCAGTATGCACACAGTAATCTAATGAGGAAATAATGGATCTAAAATAAGCAACTTACCTTTGTGTAATTCATTGACACGACGGCGCCGCATACTTCCCCTGAACTCTTCTTCTGTTTATCTGTCGGAGAGTTTGAGGCATGTTGTTAAACTTGATACAGAAAAGAGGGTATGCGCCCACACACACACAAATAAAAACACAATGCACATGTGTCTAACTCACCTCTAACTGATGCTGAGATCTGTCTGAATTCAGGAAAGTCCACCTCCAGATGTGTCAGGAACACCGTTTCCTCAGAATTCTTTCCCACATCTTGTGGGAATGTGATCTAGTAGAAATGAAGCAGCTATTAAAAGCCGGTAGATATTTTGGAAAGTGTGATTGTAGACGAGTGGGGAGCGCAGAAGGAGCAACAACCACCACATAAAACTCGTCATTCTACCTTAACAAAGTAGATGGTGAAGTAGACAGGCTGCTGGCCGCTGCGGACGTAGTAGGAAATGACATCTGAGATGAAGGGATCTTTTGGCCTTCCAGGGTTTTCTCTTTGCTAGAGACAAAGACAGAAGTCATGTACTTGAATTAATGTCTGCCTGCATGCATATATCACCCCAGTTTTAATCTGGTCACACTTGGGTTATGTCAAGAATACTGTGGGTCACTAAAGATCATCGCTTGTGAGGTAATAAGAAAGTGTTCGCTAATTTATGTAGATTGAACAGCCCAGTGTCACGTTTTACTTACACAACCCCTCTAAAGCTGTCACCTTGAGCTTTGCATTACAAACCACATTTACTCCAGCGAAGTATGAGGACAGCAACAAGGAACGGTCTGAACAAGAGTGTTCTCACTGTTTTCTAAAACCACCCTAAACAGCTTTTTCATACATTCCTAATTCTAACAGTATTTATTGTCTCAAGAAAAAGAAAAGTTTGTTCCATCTTCCACTGTAATTCATTTTCATATTACGATGTTCAACTCCAATTATAGTATTTTCGTTTTTGCATTTTGTTTTTCCAGTTTCACTGTCATTCTATTTCCTGTTTAAGCCTACAGAGTCAGAGCAGCTTCAAGACGTCTTTGAGTTCAACCGAGTTGTGGTTTCAGTCAAATCAGGGTACACTAGATTCCTCACTGTAAGTAAGATGTTGTGTAACTTCCTGTGTTTCATCTTCTGACAAAAACAGTTGCTGCGTACATGTGCAACACAACGACTACAAGGCTGTGCATACTTTCACTCTCTTAACCATAAAGAGTTTATCTTTTCTAGGTTTGACTTTCTGAATCTTACCATCTTGGCCAGCTTGGGAATCGTGCAGCCCAAACTCCTGATGTTGCAGTTGTACCACGGGTCCACGTTGCTCAAGTAGGAACCAAGAGAGCAGGGATCCCCACTGGATGGATGGAGGTTTTCCTACAAATAGGGAACATGAAAGTGGAACTCAAAATACCTCAAACTTTGCAGATCAACAGACTGCACGCATTAGTTCTATTGGTTCTTGTTTTAGTGGAATCTGTGTCTGAACGTGTACATGTTAAAGACAAACCATCGTCACAGTGGAAACATGAAACTAAACGACAGTAAGTTACTGAATGTCTGAGAGGTTCTCACAATTTGTAAAAAATCTGTTTGTAAAATTCTCCGTCTTCACAGGGCAGCAGCAAAAAGCTCAGACTGATGAAAGCGTAAGTTCATGGTGGAGAAAAAATATATATTTTCAACTTTTTTTTGGGAGAAATGTGAATGACATCATGCAAGGAGTGAATAAAAGTTACTGAACTAAAAGCAGATACTTAAAAATGCTACCATTTTCAAATATACCAGGAATGACAGTCGAGTCTTGTTTTGATTAATATTATAATAACTATCTGCAAAGCAAAAGCAGTCAAGGATATATAGTCGTAAACTGAAGATGAAGCAGGCAGCCTTTTACTGCTTGACAACTATATTTATAGCAAAGACAAACTAGTTTCTCAGGTAGAGCCAAATTAAATAGTTAATATCTCAGTCTTTCTGTACAGTACCACTTAAAACAAACGAACAATGACTTCATTGTAACAGGCATTTTTACATACTGATCTTCTGTTCTAACAGAAGCCATTCGCTGTCTTATCTTTGGAAACGTGTTTGACTTTCACACAACACCCGATGGCGTGTTGACAAGAGGAAGTTGTCTCACCTTGACTGAGGAGATGGGAGTTCGAGCCGTGCAAACGGGGATGTAGTAGAACTGGAGGTTGACTTTCATTGTAAGAAAAAGCCTCCGCGCTTCCCTTTTCCTGCAAAAGGCCAAACCAAAGATTCGTGAGAGGCTCAAAGTGTGCACAGCAGTTTTGTACCAAGCAGCCTGACCACCCCAGCAAGAAGGTATTGGATTTCAAAACCTGACATTTGCAATAAAAGAAGCAGTGTTTGGCTTCACAAACAAAAAAAGAAAGTAAAGTATCTGTATGTTGTGCTGGAGTAATCAAACTGCTTTATGGTGTCATTGTACCTGAACATTTATGCGATATGTAAGAAGTTTATTTATGATTTAATATGAAGACACACAATCTATTTCCTTTTACTGTGATGACTTATTGATCCTCATGGCTTTAAGGCCTCATTTTGTGTGAATGCTCATTGTATTGCAGCTGAATTCACGAGGCTGGCATACATAATTACATGCAGATCTCAGCTGCGTTTGCCTTTAGCAATTGTGTACACATCGCCCAGTTTGTTGGCTTGAAACCATGTCTCTAAAACTACTACATGACGGGGTAGTGAAGGAATAGAAATGAGGCATCACCGTTTGCAACAACCGAAAGCAACATATTCAGTCACACAAGTGCTGGTGTCACCAAAGCAGCTGCTGTTTAAGAAGCTTTAAGATGTTGTGATACGAGTCCCTCACCTCAACAAGTAGTAGGCCATGGCCAGGCGACCCAGCACCCTGTCGTCCCCCATGGCGACTATCCTGGCGGTGAAGTGCCTCTGCTGCTTGGGGAAGGGATTCTGCATTGCGTTACTTCCTGCGCGCCTCTGCAGGGTGGCCCCTCGTCTTCTTCCACCTTCTCCCCCTCCTCCTCTGAGGCTCGTATGGTCGCCCAGCGAGTCCTGCATCAGCATCATGCCGTCCTTTACGGATGGCTTCATCTTGATGCCTCCGCGCCGCGACAGCGTCGTCGAGTCTTGCTCGCTGGGAGAAGGAGGAGGTTAAATGTCACACTCCAAGCTATGATCAGTTTGAAATAATGCTGCGAGATACGGTTTGGAAACTAGTGAGGAACAACCGATGAGGTTTAGCAGAATAATCTTACAAGTTTCCAACAGGAAATGACATCTGTGAGACTTTATTTCAGGTGTTTTTAAGGGGATTTCAATGGACAATTATGGCTCAAAAATCTAGAAGATGGATAACAGTGGCACGCTTCTGCTCCAAGGTACGCATTCTAAACTATGCAAACCTACAGGTGAAGCTTAAATTATTACAACAAATGTTAGATTTACGTTTTGTATTGCTCGCATGATGTACTCATGTCTGCAGCGTCCGAGGATGACGACTGGGACGGATCAGTGCCGGGGGGCAGATCCTTTTCGATGCCGCTGTCGTTGGACAGAACCGAGAACCGAGGGGTATCTGACAGCATCAGGTCGCCGAGCGGTTCCTGCAGCTCGAAGTCCTCCTGCTCCTGGCTGACGGAGAAATTCTCTGAGGCGGACCTGGGTCGGAACCACTTGGTCAGCTCGTGCCCTGTCAAACACATTAGACATTTGTTATTTACAAGTGAATCAGAGGACGTTTCACATGGAACTCAACACAGCGCACATCGACGCATAGTCCTTTCATTAACAGCTGCTTTCTGACAGCTGTCATGTGTACACAAAAACGTGCGCGCTTCACATGCAGCCTCATGCCTCGTCATAAACGCACCGCAGACATGAGTTTTCTGATCTGTGTTTTATTGCGGAGCCGCAGGGCACACATGCACTTTCTTCCTCGGCACTACAGTTCGTCGACAAGGGGACTTAGCTGCATCCATCTGAGGGATCTATTCACCCTCCTGCAGGGACGGCGTTCGCACATTTGGTCAGTGGCTGCCTTGTGACACCTCAGCCTTTAATGCTTGTTAATGCAAACACATACAGCACACAGGAAACAATCGCTCTCCTTTATTTCCAGTCAGCAGTGTGTGTGTGTGATTATACAGTGACCTTATTGAGGATCGAGTGCAGGCGGGGGCATATCCCGTTGAATCAAAAATCACATGAAGCTATCACAGCTGTCACAGAGTCTACTGAATGTATTGATTTACACCCTGACTGTAATGTGAGAGTCTGAAGACCACACTGTAGATGCGCACATGACTCAGGGTCAGGCAATAGCTGCTCAGATCAGTTTGTTGCAAGTTGTTTTTTCAAGTTCTACCAAGTTCAAAGTTGAGGAACAATCTGTCCTCTCATATTCTGGTAAATGCTATTCTTGTACGCTCACACTTTCAAGCTGCTCCTTCTAATTTTTCACTTTAGTCATTTCTGAAATATTTCAGCGTGACTTTCAAATGCCCCATGCCGTGGTTAAGCTGCACAAATTAATCCATTCTAATTGGACAATGGGGCTACTGTACATGAGTAAACTTTGATTTGGAAAGGATTTCTCTGTGTGATTTTGTGTCACAGTGTACAAAAAGGCGCTTCTCTGCAAAATGACTACTTGCCAGTGATAAGAAAACCGGGGCCATTTACTAGTGATGTCTTTGATGACCAGAAAAAAACAAATATTTCTGCCACCGAACAACAAAACCATTCAGGAAAGAGCAAAAACATAATTCGAAAACATATTCCAGGTTAAATTTGACTTTTAATGGCTATTTTTTTCTGTTCTCTTTTAGGTTGTTTCAGCCCCAGTGTGCAGTAAATCCTTCCTAGTGTACTTAACCTCAGCTGACTGCCAGTAACAACTTCCTCTAGACCCCCCACAGCAACCGAGCCACTCACAAATATCCAGATCCTCTGTCCACAGGTGGAAGCTCATCTCTGGGTTAGGAAGAGGGCAGTCACACAGCGGCGCAGCAGACAATGGCTCTGTGGAGGAAGAGAGCGAGAGAGAGGAAGAGACCAAATCTGTCACAATGACAATCAAAACAAAGCATCCCCCACCTCCACATCTTCCTCTCTGTGAGCGCTGCAGTCCATCCTTCAGTCTTGCAGATGGATGGAAGCAGAGCAGGTTCATCGGATGGGCCATCACGATAACAGCAGCAAAAGGAGTCATGGAAATAGACCTCCGGATATTTTAATCACACAGACAACTGACTAGACAGATCTGTCCGTGGAGGAAACCGCTATAATGGAGGGTCACATGTTTGATCTCAGCGGCAGGCCCTTGTGAACGTAAAAAAAACATGTCCATCACCTACAATGTGAGCTCCAGCAGTACGCTGAACGCCAACGAGCTGGATTTGCAGAACAGTCAGCAACTTAGCTAGGCTGACTGTGAGCTCATTTAGTCACCAAACATAGTTCCTCTGTCACAATATCTGCGACAAGAAAACTGCAATTTGGGACGAGAT
>NW_007577855.1:585606-601361 GCF_000690725.1 Stegastes partitus | reverse complement strand
AGACTGAAGCAGAAGTGTTTTAATGCAGCCAGTATAATGTTTCCATATCGAAACTGCTACTACTCCAGCTAATACACTCATGTTCTCAACTTACCTCTACTCTGCTTTTCTTTTTTTTTATTCGGCTGCACTGGCTTACACAAGCAGCTGTGACTCTGTGGTTATTATGTTTCTCCCCCTTTCACTGATGTCTAGCTAAACCAGTAAGTTGATTTATGAGTCACACAGAGCAGCTGTGCCTCAAAGACGCTCCCTTGCATAGCTGTTAGTTTCCTTTACAGCGCGCTCCTACCTGAGTCGGCGTCGGTGACGATGTCGCCGTACAGTCGGCGAAGGCGGCTCCTCAGCGCGGCCCCCTCCGCCCTGCCGCCCTCCTCCAAGCTCTGCTCCAGAGTCGCCAACACTTCCTGAAAGTACCGCTCGATGTCTTCGCCCATGTCCTGTCCCAAAACACACAAACACATGGGCTGAGCATACATACTGGCAGGAAGATAAACATATACACATCAGGTATTCATAGCAAAGAGGTGAAGGGTCACAAGTGTGTGTACGTCTGCTGAGGTGTTATGTTGGGATCAGCGCCAAGAGACATTTCCACCGCAGAAACAACAGCCCCTTCATTCAGGATGCTCGACACGATGAGTCAAACAGCGACTCTTAAACACATTTTAGCTGTGTACTAATTAGCCTGACAGTTCTAGATAATTAGATAATGCTATTTTCATCCTTATCAGTCATTCTTTAAGTGGTGGTAATTACTTAAAAATGTCCCAACATGTCTTGGAGTGACCATGAGGCTTTGCACATGATGTTTCTGAAACACAGAGGACATTGAATTCCTCCTTGAGGGGCAACGATAAACCTCCGCAAATACACACTCACATGTAGCGAAGATTTGTTAATAATGCACTGGGCAATCAACTGAACAAATGGTTTCGGGGGACATTTTTGGACAGACTTTAAAAGAGTACAAAGAGGAATGTGGAGCTACGTAAGAAAAAGTTAATATTTACAAAGCTGTCCATAAACTGACAGGACATCCTTCTACGTTCTTGTGATTTTGAACATTCCTGCGTCAAAAGGAGCGGCTCACCTACAATAAAGTGCCTTCGTGTGTTTATTTACTGCATCAGCGTAAGCCACATGGTCATGAGACTCTGATTTTCTATTCCTGTTTCCACAAATTACCGACTGGAATGTCATATGAATCAACTCTGATAGGTTTTATTTTCTGAAGATAATACTGAAAAAAATGAGTGAAAAAGTAAATGTCCTTGTATAACCTCTACTGGATGAGTCTAGTATCAGGAGGTCAGGCTACTGAGTGAAGCCAATGAGCCGCCATGTTCTACTCATCAGACGGGTTAAAACAGACATATTCAGACATACAGTCGTCCTCAAATGTATTTATACCCTTCCATTAAAGAAAAGGCAAAATTCACAATAGTCAATCAAATAACTAGAAACTGAAAAAAGTAATAATAAATAAAAATTTGCTAAATGATAATTTAGTGAAATAAGACATTGCTTTTGAATTGTGGTTAAAAAGAATAATTTTTTAAAAAATCTGGACAAATTAGAGCACTTTGCTGATGAGCAGTGGGACAAATTAAAAAGACAACAGGTGAAGAAGTCTGATTGAGAGTTACAGAAAACACTTGATTGCATTGATTGGCTCAAAGGGTTGTTCAACAAAATACTAGTTTACGGGTTCCATCATGCTTGTTTTTTTTTTGTTGTTGTTGTTTTTTGTTTTAATATTTCTGTTGAACCACACTCACATTCACACCTACGGACAATTTAGAATCACCAATTAACCTCAACATGTTTTTGGACCTTGTGGGAGGAAGATGGAGAACCCGGAGAGAACCCACGCTGCACGGGGAGAACATGCAAACTCCACGCAGAAAGATCCCAGGTGTCCTCACCGGGACGAGAACTGGCGACCTTCTTGCTGCGAGGCAACGGTGCTAACCACTGAGCCTCCCTGTAGTCCGACTGTATTAAGCTGTTTTGGTAAATAATTTTGTCAGACCAAGTGGGTAATGTCCAGCCTCCTTACATCTGTCCACATTAAACTGAACCATGGCAGGTCAGTTTTACTGAAACAACAATTTTGTGTGAGATTTGTGAAAATATTAGGGGAGCAGTCAGGTGTGGGGGAAAGTCACATTAGATAACCAGAATTATGGTAAAATGTGAAAACATGAGCACAGTCCAGCACTGAGTCCAAAGTAAAGTTTATCAGAGACCAAAGTAGGAAAACCCCGTCATCAGCTGAACAAAATGGGGCAAACAAATCACAGCAGCAGTGAAGAGAAAATCAAACTAAATAAAGAAGGCAACAAGTGACCACAAACAGCCAGAGCGGCCCAGTTCTGCTGACCTTTAGGGCCTGAGCCAGTTTGGGTCCATGGCACTGATCTGCTCCTAAAGCAGCCTGTAAGGAGTGCTGGATCACGCTGCGCATGTGATCTGATGGATTTACAAATCCACCTGATGCCTCAAAATCCTCCTGCAGGACGTGTATCAAGGAGTCAGAGAAGACTTTGGGGTCAGCCAAAATGAAAACCCTGCAAATATGAAAAAGAGGGCAGTTTGACTACATGCAGCTGTACAAGAAATCAAAGCCTTTATAAATCATCAGCTCTGTCAGGCTTTTATTGCACTTTTGGGCAAGTAGTACATTAGTTATGACTCACCTCTCCTGAAAGGGATAGTGCTCATTTTTTAGTCTCTGCTCAGCTGTGACCATCCTCTGGTACATCAGACCTGCGGATCATACGAACATTCACTGATTGTGCTGCGTATTTTTAAACAGTTTAGCTAATTTTAAACTGCTTGATGAATGGACAGCTCACATAACACTGATGTAGCCATGACAAGATTTTTCATAGTGTGACGGCCTGTTACTTCACTTCCTTGCAGGAGAACAGCGTGGCTACTCGGCTCTGTTCTATAAGCTGTTGTCAGTCAGTAAATATCCACCTCGCCGGTATCCGCTATATTTCAGGCTGCATTTTTTCTTTTCCTCTTAACACATTGGTTAACAATAACTTTTTGTTTTAGTTTAAGATACATTTCAAAAATATTTAAAGCATGGGAGCCTCGCCTGTTTTGTAACAAGAGTACTCTATGACAAAGAGATAATTATTGTTTTGATCGACTGGTCTTTTCGGGGAATTACACAGTCACAGCATCGTCACAAAAGGCCACTAAACAAACAGCACCATCATCATTAGCCTGTAGTGCTGGAGGTGTCGAGATTCTCAAAGACGATCTAGGAGCTCCTAACGCAGGCTGCTCTAAAGTCTACAAGCCCTGCTAAGAATGATTCAGTTCAATTTAGTCAGCGAGCGGAGGTGAAAAACAATACCTGGAATGAAGCGTTCGGCTTTTATCTGCCTCGTGTAGCTGAGGCCTACGGTGCAGTACGGATGAGGATAGGTCAGTAGTCTCTTGCAGAAGTCGTACATCCGCTTGTAAAGTTCATCTGGAATGTAGGCTGTCTGGAATTCAAGCAAACACACACACACACAGATTACACAATGCATAGGTAGCTAAGGTAATTAATACTAAAAATGTTCTCCCTTCAGGTTTGCACTTCCTCGTTGACAACTGTTCCAGGAATTGAAACCGAGTCAATGAGGTAATATGTCAGTTCAACATAATGGAGATTTTTTTTTTTTTTCCTCATGCAGCAGTGTGGCGTCTGGTGTCATTCAGGGTAACCACAGGTGTTCAGTCATATGTAGTCAGAACCAGGTGCACACCCGAGATGGACAGGAGACGTGAAGTGGAAATTATTGAGTCAAGTTTATACATGAAACTAACAAGTAGCGTTAAAAACCTAAAAAGGCAGTAATGTGGCAGAGATGCAGTACCTGAAAGACGGCATACATCAGCGTGTGGAGCAAAGGAATGATGAATTTGCGAGAGTCCCATCTTTCAGCCTGCAGAGAAAACACACACACAGAGTCAGGGCTCCGCTGCAACTCCTTGACAAACACATTTTTTGTAAAATAATGAGTTGCTGTGAGTTCAAGGTGACTTCCTCGTTCCCTCCTCCGTGAAAGAAGAAAAAAAAAACACTCAGAATGTACCAGAAGTGTTCCTTGAAAATCTGGGTTTCTGAAGAGTACCTTTTCCAGCTCTTTTATCAGGACCCACACCAGAGACAGGCTGTTGCCAGGATTGTTTTGAACCTTCTTATGAAGTGTCCACCTCAGCATTCCTGTACACACACACACACACACACACACACACAAGCCATTAGGAGACTCAAGGTTTCCACAGCACTAAACACTTCTTCTAAATGTGTCACACTTTTCTCCATTGCAGTGCGAATCCAAAATATGTGTGATGACTAACAGCCGAGCAGCTCTCGTACTGCTGACATGACTGCATATTCCACAGGGTGATTAATGCCGCCTAATGCTAGCTGGCCTCAATAAATATTTGTTCAGGGTGGAAAAGTTTATGAGGTGGAATAGTTTCGGATACAGAAAAACCGGACAAAATCAAAGTCAGTTTTGTAGCATACAGTACACCTCTTTGGACTTTAAACTGAACCGCTGTGTGTATAAAAGCCAAGCCTCTGTAATAAAAACCACAAAGTTGGCGTCTTTGCAACTTTGTGATGAGCTTCATACAGACAAGACTCAGTGATATAATCAGATGATATTGCTTGTAAGAGTTAGGAGTGAAGGAAACTGCAAAGACTGATAAAAGATCATCACCCCCGAACTAAGAAATCTTCCCATGTTAATACTCGGCTCAGTAAAAAAAGATCATTTTATACCTTTGTTGCCGTGGTCGGGCGGCTGCTGCGTATCTGTGTCTCTGGGCAGCACAGCCTGGATGCTGCGGTAGAGCTCTGGCTCTGGAACCGTGGGGGAGCAGCCAGCTGAGGATAAAGTCAAGATGTCGGAAGTTAAAATCTGAATAACTGATGGAAAGACGACGACAACAACATGCAGCATGTGGCACCAAAAGTGGGAAAGTAATTCATTTTTGTACGACTGAGTAGTGTGTGTTTATCCGAGCTGCATGTACCTGTTGGCTCCATGCTGTACGCACTGCTCGAGTTATCCCAGGGGGCCTTGTTGGTCATGTCTCACGCACATTGTGGGCCCATCAACTGCAATTAGAAAGAACACATAGAAAGGAAGTGTCACATCGGTGATCAGGCTCCAAGTGGGTAGACAGCCACAAGCTCTGGCTGACTTGTGGCGGCAGACGCGTATTAGGTGCAAAATGCTTCAGCGGAGCTATTTAAAACTCCATTCTCTGTTCACATGCGGTCTGATATTAATGCCTGTATCTCTACGTATCTCTGTACGATAGACTTCTAGCGTGTGAGTGAAATAACAGCGTCTCTTGCTGACATTTCTTTTTGAGTAGTTACTGCTGGGAGGTAAATCAAGTGTTAAATGTTCCCTCCTGGCATGAAAAACAAAACCAAAGCCACTTTTCAAAGGTTTTCAAGTGACGCAAATTCACCGGAGAGGCTATCTGGAACCACTATGACTAAACTGATTGCAGCGCTTGTTGCTTCATTTCTGTTGTATAATTTCTTTTTTAATAGAACAGGTTCAGTAACATCAGCGTCTACTGAATCATTGTCATGAAACTGCTACTATTTATAGTGGCCTAGCGTTGGGGATAAGGAGAAGTTCTGTCTTTCAAAATCCTCCCAAGTGTCTTTTCCATCAAGCCCGAGGTTGTTCATTTTGGCCTGAAAGTTTTGCAGTTGTTACCGATTCAACTTGAGGATATGTTTTTTTTGGAGGGGGGGTTTTTCAATGAAAAAATGTAAAAATTGCTTTGGGTTTGAGGTGTGAAAGTCTACCCACACAGACACCTACTCACACACACACCACCAATCTCCCAACGTGGACGGATGGTGAAGAAACAAAAGAAGTGGTCTCACACTAACTATGCCCACTAGTGTTAAAAAGCATTACTCAAAGTCCCACACAGGTTCATGAGTCACATCTCAGACCCACACGGCACGAATTTATAATGGCATTTGGCCACATTTACTTGAACGCAAATCCCCCCACAATAGCCCTTGTTAGCTCAGTTTCACATCCTTTTTCATAAAAGTAGCATAAATGAAAAGCAAGACCAGTAGAACCAGAACAAACATTAATTCTCTCTGATATCTTTGCATCGACAGACTGATTCTTACAAGTACAGAAAGTGATGGAAGTGATGGTTATTGCTAGGCTTTGCTCCTTTTTGGATAAATTTGTAAAAAGCTCTGCCACTTTCCCACAAACAAGAAAACCATAGTGCTGAATATCACTTAGATTTAATATCAGAAATTAACCTCGAGAAGCTAAAGACACACAGAATAACGACATGTCCAAAATAGTCCAAAACTAAATGTTTGAAGAATTAGTTCATTTCTTCCAAACGTATTGTCGTACCACAGCAGGGAATAAAACTACCATCATCATCATCCATCGCTAACACCAAGCAGTTAAAAGTGTTACACGCGTAAAATTGAGATAACATCACATAAACTTACCCTGTTCCACACAGGCACAAACTGTCCTCCAAGTCGTTTACCTTCACACATTACTACTCGACTGAAACATGCGTGCGGCAAAGCCAGAGAGAGAGTGAGAGCGACTGAGAGGGCAAGCCACAGCCAAGTGAGAACAGCGATTCATTGGCGAGCGTATTTCCTCTACAGGTTCGGGATACGCACTGTTTGTGTGTCGGCGGCGAGGGGGAGTGGTGAGGAGGAGAGGCAGGGGAAGGTGTTGGAGTAGCTGCTGCTTCACTGCTGATTCTATTTGAACTTGTTTCTGCATATTTCTAAAGTTTTACTCCACTTTTTCATACTGGTTTCTCTCCTTCTCTTTCACCCTTTCTCCCACACACACACACACCATCGCAGGTCATTCCACAGTGTACAATGAAAGGACTTAGTGCGGCGGATTTAGCCTTGATCCCACTAAGAAAAGCAGCACTTTTCAAACATAGAGTTAACAGTGCTGCCTCAGCAGCTGAACACTGCCTGTTTGAACCACACGTTTCCGGGTTCCTGTCATTTTTTCGCACTCAGCCTCACTGCCTTTCATTCAACTCTCCCTACTGTTCTTTGTGTTCATCTTCAGTCATCTATCTCATTGTTTGAATGCACGTAACACCTCGAGAGTTCTTTCTTCTCGTTTCTGGTTGTTGCTCTTTAAAACAAACACATTAGATTGTTCTGACGTAAAAATATAAAGCAACCAGCCAAGCATGCACGCACACATGCATGAAAAGTCTCATGTGCATGCATGCATGAACTCTTGACCACACAGATATCACTCGACCACCTTTTTTTCTGACCTCTTGTACAGAAACTATTGATGCAGCGCAGGAGCTGACACACACATCGCACTTCCTTTCTGTCAGAATGAGTGGGCAGATGGGGCTCTATATTTAGACTGAAGGAGAGACAAAGCGGCACATAGAGAGCGAGAGAGAGAGAGAGAAAAGGAAATAGAGTTTGAAAAAGCCTTAAAAATAGATGCGCATCATTGACAGCATTTCTAAATAACTAGCTTGGAAAATCCAGTCTGCAGAAAATGTGCTGCATCTTGTGCGTGCAGAGGTCGGATTAAAAGAAAAACTCGAATATGAGACGCTTTTACGGTCAGGCCATTACATCGCACTGAAAAAAAAAAGATGTCTTTGTACAAGATTCAATGTAATTAGGCCACAAATATTTGGTATTTTTGTCGACTTGAGGGCGGTGAACCCTGTTGGTTTAACGGCGTCTGCCCTCACAAAGTTAGTGCCTGTGCTGAACGAAGCCCTTGTTTGGTGTCATATATTGAATGCATCTAATGTAAACAAACACAACAGGAAATGGACTTTTTTCATCAAACAAAATCATGTTAAACACGTCGCACATCGAGACATTTGCATGCACTCACGCGATGCTTGTCGTGTTTTAGCTGCACGCAGAATTGACGGGAGATGAAAATGTAAAAAGTATTCCACCAATACCATAGTGGTGCAAACACAAGTAGCATCTAAAATGTGAGATCACAGCAGCTCTAAACCTGTCAACCTCTGGTCCAGTCTTAACTTATGTCCCTTACAGCCAAATAGGTACATTTTCAGCAACATCATCAGTTATACTAACTCACACAGTTGGATCGGCACACACTGAAACATCCCTAAAATCCCTCCAAGACAATCCATTACACTGACTTATTTAATCCCGTATGACCCACATGTATTATTAGCACACTGCTCATTAATAGAAAATAGGTCAACATGCTACTACAGGTGCCAACGCCACATGCCAATAAAAGCCAACTTCCCGGACAAGTGCTGACTTTTTTACAGTTAATCAGTTCCTGCTCTAAGTTTTGGCTACGACACGCATCGATCTGTATCTTGTCTGCAGCCGTCGCCACACGTCGCGGCGGTCACCTGAAGCCTCAAACAGTGCGGCCGAACAGCAAACAGGACCGCTCGCTTCCGTTCAGGCGCAACTGCAGACATCTCAGAAAACAGGAAGGACATGACAGGGCTGCGTGGAAGTGCGTTCAAAGAGCAACAGAGTGGTGGTGGTATCTAGGTGATGCAACGGAGGTGGGGTTGCTTGACTGGAAATCCCCAACCTAGGACAGCACAGGGTCGACTGATACAGATAGCCATCACCATCTGGAAGAACAAAAGGAAAGCACCTGAGCTGCTCCCTTTGGTAGCGAGCGAGTAATACCTGAAAAACAACCCCAGTGTGACGGCGCTTCATAATTCTTGACAGAAAAATTAATGTGTTAATTGGGCTGACGGTAAAGGCAGCCAAATGTTTTATTTTTTCTCATCTCAAGGAAGCAAAAAATAAAAAAAAATGGTGCAAACCTTCTCGTCTCCGTGAGAAAGAAGAAGTTTCCAGGGAGACAACTCAACGCTGTGAGAAATGCACTTGCACAAGCAAAGGTTGCAAAGAAACAGATAATGTTGAATTCAGCAGGAGCAACGGGGAATATCAATCAAAGTGATTTCCTGAATCAACATACTGGACAATATGAGGAAGTCCTCTTGGACCGGTGACTGTGTGCATGTTTGAGTGTATCTGTGTATAAACCTGCCTGGCTTGACTGACCAGAGATTATCATCCCCTCAAGATGTATAAACATTTCCATTATATTGCTAAAAAACCTTCTGCAAACAGGTGAATATGTCAAACACACAAAAAAACCCCACAAAAAACGGTTGCATATGGGAGGAGTTTGTGCACAAGTCTGCACAGAGAAGAGGATGTATGTGTGCCGCCTGGAGTATTAGTATGCTAGATCCATCAGGCAAGAGGAAGACAGATGGGAAAAAGGTAGCGATCCAAAGGGGGTTCCCGAAAAAGTGTGCGTTTTCACATGTGCGCTGCGGCCCCTTCTGTGGGACTCATGGCGGTGAGAACTGGGTCACTAGGTTCATCAGAGGTCAGCTGAGGATGTGACATTCAGTCCGGATTAGGCAACGTGCAGCACCCAGGGAGCTCTGCACAAAAACGATATTGTAATGCAGATGCAAGCAGACGCGTAAACTACACATGCTGTAACTTTTCATTAGCCTCAAAAACTTCTAATTAAGTCGTTTTTCTGCTTGTTCGTAGCGTTGCACTGCAGAGAATTCCATCAGGCTTTTTGGGGAACTGTGATGAGATTCATTCTTTATGCATGAAATATTTCTAAATTCAGACTCACTGAGGATAGACGGCCTTGAACAGAGACAGCATTGTTACTATAGATACAGCGGAGGCTTCAGGCAGCGGGCTCATGGATAACCAGAGCGCTGTGACGACCAATGAGTTTGAATGAATTATATTTCACTGCATAGCATGTTTGTAATATATATGGCACAGTGTCAGCTATTCAATCACTTTCATTCAGTTTTACAGGTTCTTGCTGATTTCTTTTTTCTTTTAAGCTAATTTTTGGCCTTTTTGCCTTTATTGTATAGGACAGTGAAGAGAGAGACAGGAAAGTGGGGGAAGGACCTGCAGCAAAGGGTCATGAGCGGGATTTGAACCCATGGCCGCTGCATCGGGGACTGTAGACCCTGCACATGGGTCGCCAGCTCAACCGGGTGAGCTATAGCGGTGGCCCAGTTCTTGCTGATTTCTAGAGACAACTTGGAGAAGAAGTTGCCAACTCCTGTTTGCTTACATGTCAATCTACAAATTCCTGCTTACACTTTCCAATAAAGTCCATAAATGTTTTTCCTAATGGTTTGAAAACTGGTCCTTTTAATGAGTTAAACTGATTCTCCCTGCTGCTAGTGCAACTGTTCAATTAAATGCAATTCATCTTCGGTTTGCCTACTATTTATACCACTTACTCGAACTTGTGCTTGACTCCAGCGAGCACACACAAGTACAGGATGTACTATGTTTGCTATAATTAAGACATTCTCCGACCGAATAGTCTGGACATTCTAAAACTGACGCATGTGGAAGAACAAACACTGTTTCCAAACACGCTGAGGGGGGAGAAAAAAAAGTGCAAACACAAATGTGAGTACTCCTGTGAGATCACCAAACTCACCATGAAGCGGATCTTATTTAGCCACTGTTGGCGTAACGGGGCAACGGTGTATCATAGCTGCAAACTGTCACACGAGGTCAGCGGGTGTAAAGTGATCCGACTGCTTGTTGCACAGGATGTACCGAGTGCGTCACATAGACATGATCAGAAGCACAAATAGACCCTCACACACTTGGCCACGATGGAGCCGCTGCTCTCCGAGGAACCCGCAAGCATATGACTACGCCAAGAAGAGTTGCCACTTATTTTTGTACTCCCGACAGTATAAACAAAAGGGTGGCGTCTCAAACCGAAGTCTGTGGTTGTCTGTATTTGGAATATGTGGAGTTAAGGGTGTTTTGTAATAACTTTAGGCAAGGTTGTAATTTTACCTCGTGGGTGAGGTTTTGTCGGGAAAATGCAACCGTTGTCTGCCGACAAGAGCCTCGCACACAGGAGTGAAACCTCTGCATAAAGTCTACAGGCTTCAAAAGAAAGCTCTCGTAGTAAAGCCACCAACTATTAGCAGGTAATTATCTTTCTTTTAATTGCTTTCTCTATAAAATGTTAGAAAATGTAAAACTAATTCTCATCACACTTATACAGCCTGAAATGATGCCAGCTTTTTGTTTCTCCAACGGCGGAAATCCTGAAAATATTGCACAAAAAAAAGGTGAAACTAAGAAACATTTGCCATTTTGTTTGAGAACTGACTTATTAATGAACCAGCTACGAGAATAGTTGCTGCATCAGGGCTCCAGACTGGTCAAACTAGTTGTTCAGTTGATGTGTGTTAAAAGACAAAGTGATCTGTAGCTTATTATTTAAAAAGAAAATGAGGGTAGAGGAGGCAGACATCACACCTGATGATCAGAATGCAGGTGAAGGCAGAGAGACACTGACATATGTTGTTTTTTTTCCCATAGAAAAGATTGCATGCAGTAAAAAAAAAAAAATCCCTTGGTTTCATCTTGGGCAGATATGACATTAGAGTGCCCCAGTTTAACTCTTTTGAAAGTCCTCTTTGGTCACACACCTGTCTGAGCACACCACAGCCCTCCAGCAGCGTCTACCGCAGCCTGCAGTGGGGGGCGTTCAGGGAACATCAGTAAATTGTACAGTCTATCGAAAAGAAAATGTTCAGCAAGTGATGCCTGCTAACAGTGAAAAAGTGAGTCTGTGTAGTTTTCTGTCAATCAACTAATCAAACCCTTACGCTGGGTTCACACCAGATGCGAGTAAAATCATACGCATGATTGATTTACATGTAAAGTCAATGTGAAGACGCGATTAGACGCGCGTAAACGTCCCGAGGTGTGAATCGCACGATTAGCGCGTTTAACATGTGAATGAAGCGAATTATTTGCGCGAATGAAGCGAGTGAACTCAGTGCATACACGCGTCCAACTATGCACGATGAATTCGCGTCTGGTTTGAACACAGCATGAAGCCACATTTAAAAAGCTTTATCTGTAACAGCATTTTGGTCATTAACAGCTACAAAATTCAAAGGCAAAATAAACAACCTGGGACCCTTGGCCTCTTTGGATAAGAGACACCTGGGAGAATACAGGAATACAATAAGACCTTATGACTAGGCCAGGATGAGATCCGACCCGCTCTAAACAACAGTCGTAACACAGTAGCTCAGTAAACACTGATGATATTTAACCTATTCTAAAAAATTCTCAACTGAGGTGTGTCAGAAAACTTTCAGGACTGGTGTCACAAAAGATATATTCCAAATCCAAACTACAAGTTTTCCCTTTCGAAGTAATTCCCCTGGAGTCTAACACACTTCCCCAGCCTTCTCTGCTACGCCGCCATGCACTCCTGGAAGGATTCTTCCGGGCTCCTCCGTCATCACAGCCATCTTGATGTCGTCTTCAAAACGGGTCCCCTTGATGACCCCCTTGAGCTTGAGGAAGAGGAAAAAAATCCCACAGAGCCAGGTGGGGTGAGTAGGGAGGTTGCTCCATCTTGAGCAGGTGCGTTGTCATGGTGAAGCAGCCACCACTTGTCCTGCCACAACTCTCGCCTCTTCTCGTGCACTGAATGAAGCAAACGCTGCAGGATCTCTGTGTAGACCGTCTGAAGGGGAAAACTCGTAGTTTGCAGTTTGGGTTTGAAATAAATCTTTTGTGACACCAGTCCTGGAACTTTTCTGACACTCCTCGTATTAAATTTGATGCAAACTAAATGACGCAAAACAACTCCTCTGCACATTTCAGTCACCACGGTACGATGTGTCTTCTTCCTTTAATGCCTCATGCTTGGAAACTTCGGCACCGCTGGTGTTCAAAACAGATAAATAGTCTGGTCCTGGTACAGGGACCTCCAGGGTGGATGAGATCTATTTGAGCTTTAAAAAAACCCTCAACTCAATGTGTGTCAAAATTAACAACCGAGGTCACTGTAAACACCAAATTTTGTGGTTTGGTATTAAAGATTCTGCACTTTGTTTACAAGGCATCACGTCAAGGAACAAGTCTGAGCTAATCGGTCATCTGACTAAGCTATCAGATGAAGCATATGAGTCTTGTGTAAACACAGCCTACAGACATGGTGGAAACAACAGCAAACCGCTGCCCACCCTCAAACCCCAGATCGGAAAAAAAACAACAAAACAAAAGGGGTTTATTAAGTTGCTTTTCCTTGCAGAACTGGAAACTGCTCGACAAGTCTTTACTGACAATTCCTAGTAAATTTCGTAAGTTCACAAGCATGTCATGAGTCAGCGAAGTTTGGCACAATTAAAAACGAATCAATCACAAAATCCTGGCAGAGTTTCGGCTCATGCTGGTAAAGGAAATCTGATGCCAACTACCTCCGCTTATCTTTGCCAACTTCAGCATTCCAACTAAAGGCTAAACACTTCCTTGTAGAGCACACATATAACACACTGTGTCTGTGGGCAGATGTTGCCATCATCTGGGAAATCCCTCCAAAAAAAATGGGCCCGAATGTTACCCTTAAGTGTTTGACATTTTGTGGAGAACTAAGATGTCTTTGTAAAGGAAATTTCTCTATGACGGCACATGATGTTGACCCTTCTGGGGTTTAGTAAAACCTTGTTCATTCACCTGTCTATAACTATTACATAACTATTCAGTCAATCAGAAATTAAACTTATTTATTGGTTTGTTCTTGTCATCAATTCCACCCTTTTATACCAAAATTATTGTCTACAAAAGGCTGCAGAAACTTTTTATTTTCTTTTTTAGCATTTTTTCAGTCAAACAAACGCTGTACCACTTCTTAAAAAGATCCCCTCCTGCTACAATAGTTCTTTTTAACCAAATAAATATAGTTTCTTATTGATAACACAAAGTAAAAAAATACAAGAGTCTTCTTTAGTGTCTTCACCGTCTTGGTTACCGCCCCAGAGGGTGTTTTTGGTAAAGCCTACGTGATTGCTGACAGGCCAATGACAACTTATTCTTTCATTGGAGCTGTAACGCAGGTTTAATTCCATCTCAGCTCTCGCTATCGCTTCATCTGGTGTTGTTTTGCTCCGTTACGTCACTGCAGGCATTCTTCCACATCCCTGAAATTGCGTCTGAGTGATTTGCGGCGCGGTCAAAGGGTATTTCAACATGGCCACCGCACTAATGAAGAGGTTACCATCACAATGGAGATCAGATGAAACACAGTGTGGACTGTAACCAGTTTTCCTCATTAAGTGTGTTTGAATTATGATCACTGATTATTACTAGTATTTACTGTTCCCATATGCTTTTTATTATTCCCCCTAGAGTGCCGTCCAAAACAAGATATAAAAGCCTCATAGGAGCTGTTTTCTCATCCGCCTGGAGAGCCTCACCCAATAGCTGACTCTGATTTTGAACCATGAGGTATTCAGATGGGTGTGAAGGGTGTCAACACTCTATTTGGCCAGTCTTTTCTAGATTTACACAACCTAGGAGGACTTAATGCTTCCATACTGTGTGCTAAACCACTTCTCGTGAACAGAAAGACCTCCTCACACAGGCGCAGACATACAGTACACGCCGGAGCCACCCTGCATCTCCTCAAACCCCAAACTGGTACCAGGAAGCTGAGATCTAAAACAAGGAAGCAGGAGGAAATGCGGCCGTGCTCTTAGGCTCCGATAGCCACAACAGAGAGCCGGGGGGGGTGGTTTCATTGAGATCAGGCGCTGTTATCAAAAACTTACTATTATCTCAGGAGGGGGAAAAAAATAAACCGCCGCCCCCGTGTCTTCCCGTGTCACAGGCCATGATGTGTGGAAGCTTTTGGTCTGACTTGCACGTACACACACACACACACACACATAAAAGATTTTGCAAAAGAGCAGCTGACAAGAGCTGTGCAGATTCTGGTGAGACATTTGGGGTCAGGTAGCAGACTCTCAGTCAACCTGGGCTTTGATAATGGACCTTCACCTGTCATCCAAGAGGCTTTTTCAGTTCATCCTTACCCCAGAATCTATTAGATGAAAGGTGGCACGTCCTCAAGAACCCAAAATAGCATTGCTTTTTACAGAATCTCTTATCTACATGGTACAGTTACTGGCATACTAACAGTACACAAGATCAGATAACAGCCTGCAAATCATTGTGAAGATCAATTGAGCCACAGCCAACAACAAAACATCCCTTTAAATAGGAACTCAGACGAAAAGAGGAGCAAAAACATCCCACAGTGACTTCAGTGCACATCTGCATGCAGGCATGTAGGTAGTATGCTAACACAAATAGCATCATCTGCAACATCAGCTAGCAAGAGTTTACAGTCGGCGACACTCGACACAAAGTGGACAGTAAACGATAAAACAAAGATGTAAAAGTGTCTGCAGCGGGTTAAAAGTTGACATTTTTGCGTGTGAGAAAACTTACCTGAGGTTAAGTTGAGCGGACGGCTCCATTTGACTCGGTGAAGTGACTCTATCATGTGTGTGTGTCGGTGAGAGTTTGATCCTGTCATCTGCGCGACAAGTGAGTCCGAACCTCAGGCCACGCCCACCGAGGCACGGCGACCAATCAGAGCGCAGGACCTTTATCTACATAATCTGTTACTGATGGAGTTTCAGAGTTTATATTAGATATTGTAAGTGTAATACATTATTAAATATTTACTGCATCTAATATCTGATTTTGTATGCTCATCCATGCATATGTAAGTTGCATTTTAATGCTGTTGCTGATGAATGCTTCTTTATTTACAAGAATGCATTGTATTTTTTTGTATTCTTAT
>NW_007577855.1:578550-585009 GCF_000690725.1 Stegastes partitus | reverse complement strand
CTAAATCCTTCCCAGCAGGAAGGATGTCAGTGTTGCACACATTTCTGGGAAAGCCCAAAGGTGCTCTCCTGGATTCAAGTCAGGCGACATACTTGGCCAAGCCAAAAGTTTTCACTTTTTTCTGGTGATGTTTCCGCATTGTGCTTTGGATTATTCTCACGCTGGAATGTTCCTCGTCTGACATTTCAGTGATGTTGCACACTTCTGCTGTGCATGTACATAATAGGATGTATACAAGCACCTGTTCAAAGGAGGACAAACAGCAAGACACCATTCAATCAAATTAAATTAAAGACATGTTTTAATGAAGGTTGATTTTGAGATGCATCAGTTGAAAAGGTGATACATGATTTTTAAAACAACAACAACAACAAAAAAACACATTTTCCATCCATTAGAAGAGGCACGTAGGGGGGAGGGGGCATTGATGTCAGGCATTTATCTGAACAGAAAAGTACCTAATTTAATCTTTCATTTAATTGTTGTTTTACTGAATTGTATTCAAGTGCTTCCATTCAGTAAAACAGTATTTTCATGCAATGCTACAATTTCAATTTCAGTCAAGTGGTAAGGATATTATCCCTTTACAGCAAAAAAAACACAAAGGTTTTTAATATCATAGTTTACATTGTAAAAAGTGCAATTTTTTTGTACAAGTAATGTACTTCTAGATGTTTTTTTTTAAGCACCATATTTTTTTTAAATCTGTGTTTTTGATAAAAATGAAGATTATCAATTTGTAAAGTTAGAATATATATATATTTCTTATCCATAATATATAGTACAGTAATTACAATGACACTGTTAAGTGTCACCAAGTCTGGACTTTCTTTACTTCAAGTCAAATGAAAAGTCTACAGAGCCCCCTGCTGGTCAGAATTATAATTCCAGTTAAAACAGTGATTTCAGTTTAGCTCCGTAGGAGAAATGTTACGACCAATATGTACAACAGACCAAAAAAAATATAAGGTGTCATGTTCAAGTTATAGTACGCAATACAATATTTTACAAGGAGAACATTTACATATTATATAAAAGCATAGTGTGCATTCTCAGATATTGTCACGTAATCTGATATTCCTCCCTAACGGAGCCTTTACATATAGTACAGTGTCCATGTAGGCTGATACATAGAAAAACTGATAAACCTTTGCTCTAATATAAACACAATTTACACATTCTTTCTCTCTGGCTTATCCAGTCTGGGGGCGATTTCACCTCAGCTGCTGTAGATTCACCCTGTTTGACCAACTTGCATCCTCCTGTAGGTGAAGTCAATAATCGTTGCTCACACAAAGAGAGGAACTGAAACTTGAAGAATGAAACTTGAACAGTTCCCTTAATTACAGTGGACGATTGCTTTGTATGGAGGAAACTAGACACAGCACCGTGACAGCTGTTTTGTCAGTCCTGGTTTTTTTGGTTAATATTCACACATTATCACAGAAGTCTGGAGTTTTGACATTTGTCCCTTCTGTTTCCAGAAGTTGCAACCCGCTGCTTCAAGACAACAGGCAGAAAAAATAAAAACGTCTTGTGTGTTTTTCCTCTGTAGTCAGTGTGTTATTCACCGCATTTGAATAACAATGCAGAGAATCTTTCCTTTCGGTCCATGCGAAGCGCCGGCCGGCGGTCTCAAGGTAGAGCCCCGCTGAAAGTGACGATGGGCAGGCAGAGGAGGGAGCAAAAGGTCGGGTGGAGAGGCTGGATTTGAGCCGAGGCCTGGAATTTTCTCAGCTTCCAGTCGGTGGAGTTGTCCGGCTTATAGCACACTGATATTTCACACCTTAATGACACAGAGGCAGACACAGGTGTTAGAGAGAAAAAACTAAACTTGGGTGACAAATTGAAAGCAGGTGAGTAAGAAACCAGAAGCCCATCTAGTGTGAATTTGTGATTTTGAGAAATTATTTCTCTGACAGTGTCTTGATGTTTCTATTGTGAAGCAACGTCAGGAACCCACCACTTAAGAGATTCGCTCATTTTACTGTGAATACTAGATATCTGCTGGTTTCCACACACTGTGCATCGATTCGAGGGCATGCGTTTATTCTGATCCCGCACCTGGTGACACCCTGTAGTATTTTCTTCTCGTCCTGGTCCAGGCACACAGCAAACGTTGTGTTTCCATCACCGCTGACCTGCACCTTGTCCACCTTCACCTCGGTCGTGGTCAGCTGCTGCAGAGGTAAGGAACAGAGCAAAACTTAATGCAATGCATCTTCTGAATGCACATTTTGCAAAATCAAAAAGGCTCGACGGTGGAACATTCCTTCGAAAATAGATCATTTTATACACTATATGCTGACTTAGCAGCTGGTCCTCACATTTAGGACATTCGCAAAGAAAGTGTTGAGCTAAACAGAATAAAAATAAATAAGTCAACGTTCCAAATCCGAACTAGGTTGAGAACGTGAACTGCAATGCAACTACCAGTAAAGCAGAGCAGATGTGAGTTTTGTCTGTGTGTTGTGGCTTTTTTGCTCCACAAAGCTGTCAGTCTGAAAAAAAAAACTTTCTCATGTACATGTTTGTGTGATGAGAGATTAAGTCGAGAGCTTGAGAATCGATGTATTTAAATAGGGAACGCGTAGCAGGGTTGTTTACGAGAGCGCTTTGTCAACCACAAACCGCCGAGGCAGACTCGCATCACGTCGAGCTCACCTGATTGTAGCCCTTCTTGCTTTTGCCGTTCTGTCTCTTCAGGACTTCAGTCATGGTGAGCTGCAGGCACTCCATCTTTGAATCTGAAAGAGATCGTTGGAGGTGAATGAGGGGTAAAATAGTTTTTACACGTATGGGTGAAGTCTTAAGCAATCAAATTAGTTTCCTTAAAATCAAAAACTCTGTGTGAAAACTAAGCTTGGTTCATTATTATAGCAACAAGTGGCAGCATACCGAGCTCCTCAGGATTCTTGCACGCTTTGATTAAGTTGACTGAAGTGCAGACTTTGGTTTCTCTTTTCCACTGGCTTCTCCCACTAATCACCACCTGGATGAGCGGAGGAAGCAGAGGAGGAGGATAAGATCATTGCTGTTTGGGGAAAACACTAGAATGCTGGGTAAGACAGCAAAAATCATAGCTGCAGCTGGATTTCTGCACAGATTTTGAATTGGGTGCACTTAAAAACTGAGGAAACAATGAACAGATAATGGATTAGGAGCGATTATAACGTGGACAAAGGGGAACATTATGTTTACCAGACTCTTATACTTCATACCACAAGGACTACACATGCAGACGCTTAGTCAGGACAGTGCACGTATGCTTGTTTAGCACATGCTGTAAATGCTGACGTGTCATCTCCTCAGCCTGACTAACACTGAAACTAGCTGGATTCTGCTGAAAGGGGAGAATCTGCATGTTTTCCTGCTGATATGATGGCAAATTTATAAATAGGATTTCTGTAAAATGCAGTCTTACCCTGTTGTACACCACTTCTAACGTCAGAGGCACCGCTTCTCGGTCGCCATCGATACCGAACCGCTTACTGGCAGCACCTAAAGTTAACAGAGGACACAGATATACATGATTATTCACGTGAGAGTAGGACTATTTTAATACAAGAAAGAACAGAGTTACAAAACATCACTAGAACATTTGAGTTCATTGTTTTCTACGAATGCTGCAATTGATGCAACATGAGTCATTTCCACGGTAACAAGCAGAACACGAGACGTGAGCTGTTTTCCCTGAACTTTTACTTCTCCAAGGAAATTTAAAAAAAAAAAAAAAATCAGAAGTGCAAGTCGTGGTGACGAGTGAAACCAGCAAAAGTAGAAGTGGACTGAATCATGATATAGAAATAGCAGATGTTCCTCCGCCATAAATTTAGTCCGGTCTCCACCTCATAATACCCGATGATGCATTTCACTGCAGGAAATGTGGAGGGGGTTGCTAGGATATGAACTCGTGTGTTTGGCCCGTGCGTCACACTCACCCATGGCCTTGATGGCTCGCGTTCCCGCAGTGTGACCCAGCTCCAAGGAGTGGACGAACACCTCGGTCCTCCTCTCGCCGCAAGCTAACGTCAGCTACAAGACAAAAGATCCTCTATTACTTGAATACGAAGCTGCGGTTCATGAGAGGTTATCAGGGTCTCTTCAAACAAAGTCTGGCAGAAAAAACGCTCGAGAGAGGACACATGCAGAGTAGTTTTTTTTTGTGTGGAAGTGTATCTGACCTCAGCCTGATAGAGCTGGATTAGGGCTGGTCGGTCAGCATAGCGGCAGTAGTACAAGACCAGGTCAGCCAGGATGGGCAGACGCTGCTCGTACGAACCGTCGTAGGACTCCGATTCTGTTTTCGAGGTTTGCTGTAAAAACATGAGCAAAATACAATTACACAACAGGAGAAGAAAGGTAAATAAAGCATTAAAGATTGTTGAAAGGTATTCATTTGACTTGATTTATTCCAATGAGAGTTGTATTTCAGAGGTTGTGTTTTGGTGAGGATCCATTTAGAACCCAGCCGTACCTGGCAGACGACGTTGGCAGGCAGGTTAAGCAGGCTGAGGGTGTTTCTTTCGTACCAAGGGTCCAACATGCCGAGGAGATGTGCGATGTCGTTAGTGCTGTCCCCTGTGCCCTGCTTGAGAAAAAGCAACACCTTAAAACCAAACAGTGGCGTTAAACCTGCCACATGTGGGTTGTTTACATGTCAAAATGTGGTTTTCATTAGCGCAACGACATATAGCTTACACAACATGATGTTATAAGTATATATTCCTCCACTTACATTCGACAAGGCTGAGTTTTTCGGAGATCCGTTTAGAACCAGAGGACCAGAAGACCTCCTTCCTGATCCTGCTGCCGCTGCCGAGTCCCTCTTCACAGGCACAAAGTAGAACTGAAGATTGAAGGCCCTGCTGAGTTGCGGACATGCCGACTCCTTCCTCCTCAGGCTGTTGTAGGCTCGGGCCACCTTCCCTGCCACATGATCGGCACCGAACACCACCACTCTCAGCGTGGTGTTCTTAATGTCCTCATCGCTGCTCAGGATGGGCCTCCGTCGGAAGCAGACGTGCCTGAGAGTTTGGCTTTGTAGCTGAAGTACGGGCTCAGGACTATGCAACTTGACCTGCTGGGGTAAAGAGTAGGAACGCTTGTCTCTCACCATTAGAAGGTCTTGTGATTCGGTGTTTCCTAAGCTTTTGGCCCTGTAAAGTAACCGAGGGTTCTTGGGTTTGATGAAGAGCCGGTAGAAGTGCTGGCTGAGTCGGACTTTGCTCGACTTCGGCGAACACTTCTCGGCAACGGGAGAGGAGCAGATGTAGTCGTCGAAATCTTCGGAGTAGTCGCTGTCGACCCCAGAGGTGACGGAGTAGAGGGAGGGAGCGTAAGACTCGGAGGCTACGGACAGAGTGGAGAACATGGAGTCTTTGGAGGTGGTGGACAGGGACGAGATGGTGGAGAAGGTGGAGTCACGGTAGCTGTAGTAACTCGGGATGATGATGTCGTTCTCTTCGTCTTCCACAGTCGGCCCATCGGGTGCCGGGTCATCGGGGTCGTGCTCCATAAGGGAGTTCAGGATGTCTGCAGGAATCAGAACATTGATAAGATATTTAGAAGATAAAATTCCAAACAGATAAATCTGTTGAATTAAAATGAATTATGCTTTGTTATGGCACATAATACAATCAGGAACAGACGTCATTGGGCTAAAAGTAGAATAACTGGAAAACTGTGCTTCAGATGGCAAAGCACAATAATAATTCCCACATAGATTCCTACGTTATATTAAGCATCACATTGAATACATTACCGAAGTTATCTGTTTCCCAGTGGAACATGTAACATTTGGCTGTGGGCACCGGCAGCGTCTGCAGCATTCCTGAGAGGGAGCACAGAAGAGGACAATACACCAGATTGTGAGAGCGAGCGGCAGCTGATAGAAATGGAAATGTCAGTGTCGTGCAACACGCAGTGCCCTCTTACCGTCAGACTTCCTTCCGTTGGATGCAGGGATTTTCATCATCTCCCTCAGTCTCTCCAGTTCCTGGATGACGTGACTTCTGCCCTTCAGTGGGTCACTCATGACGGCAGCCTTCTCCAAGACATCACTCACCATGGAGAAGATCTCAGACAATTCAGCCACAGTTTTTGCCTGCAAAAGAAAAAAAAACAAAACATAGTATAATATTGAATGTATGTATATAATATTTTTCTTTAATTTAGTTTATCTAAAACTAATGGAAAAAGTCTCAGATTCAAGCCTGTGTAGTTTAATATAGGCTGTGCAATGTCTTTTAAAGTAGATGACCACACTCATTTGAGGTACAGAGCAAACTAGATGGATTTGGTTCCTTTCAGCTCCAGTTAAAAAATACGAAGTGAACTTAACCTTGAAACAATAACCTAGTTTAGTTTCGTGACAGGATTATTTATCTTGGATTAGAAAAAAATAAAGGTGGTGCACTATTTTTGCCATCAACTCATATATTTCTGACATATTTTAAA
>NW_007577855.1:577489-578510 GCF_000690725.1 Stegastes partitus | reverse complement strand
CGCCTCCTTCGTCGCCGGCCCCGCCTCCTTCGTCGAGGGATCACGCCTCCTTCGTCGCCGGCCCCGCCTCCTTCGTCGAGGGATCCCGCCTCCTTCGTCGCCGGCCCCGCCTCCTTCGTCGAGGGATCCCGCCTCCTTCGTCGCCGGCCCCGCCTCCTTCGTCGAGGGATCCCGCCTCCTTTGTCGTCGGCCCCGCCTCCTTCGTCGAGGGATCCCGCCTCCTTTGTCGCCGGCCCCGCCTCCTTTGTAGAGGGATCCCGCCTCCTTTGTCGCCAGCCCCCACAGGGATCCCGCCTCCTTCGTCGCCGGCCCCCACAGGGATCCCGCCTCCTTCGTCGCCGGCCCCCACAGGGATCCCGCCTCCTTCGTCGCCGGCCCCCACAGGGATCCCTTTTTTATTTTTTAATGTTTTTTTTTAATTTAAATTATTTGATCTGATCAAATAGCAAAGAGAAATAATTTTAAAAAGCATATCAAACAAGGTCTTACGAGGTTAAAGCAGAGTCATGGAACAACTGGTTGCACCACGTACCTGCAGGGCTCTGTGGATGCTTTGCAGAGGGTACTTGGTGCCTAATGTGGACTGGAAGGCGTGCTTGATCAGGGTGATGTAGGTCTCCTTCTGCGAGTGCTGAATGCGACTGAGCTGCTCAGCCACTGAGAGAAAGTCTGCAGGAACCTCACCGGGGTTCATCAGCAGCACAGTCCTGCGGGCAGCAGACAAGTGGCGTCAGCAAGGTGTGAACATGAACACACAGCGTCACAGGGAAGAAGGTGCACACAGGATGTTGTAGTGGTGCTGGGGTTTGGTGGGTACAGACGGGGACGAAAGGGGATTTTCCAGGTCCAGTAAGAGCTAACCACTGACATGTAATTCACCTAGAAGGACTCCTTCTAGGACACTGAGTGCTGTGTTTCCTTATCTTTGAAAGAAAGGCAGCAGATCAGATAAACGTACAGTGACCCAGCTGTGGTTTTTAACAAGAAAGCAGAAGGTACAAAGATATCACATACTCTGAAC
>NW_007577855.1:574282-576731 GCF_000690725.1 Stegastes partitus | reverse complement strand
TATTTATATTCAAAACATTTTATCTACAAAATGCGACTCATTAAAAGTGAACTGAATAATTAACTAAATCAAGCATTCTGTCTTTGATCTAATCTTAACAATGGATTTTAAAAATGCACCTACAAAACGCACCCACTCAACTCTTCCATTTCCCTCAGATTCATTCAGAGAATCTAAATAACGTATTCATTCAGTGTGTCGTCATGTTTTGGCACTTCCTTTTACCATTTCTATAAATTTCACTGGAAACACTCACCAACACCTTCTGCTTTTTTTTTTTTTTTTCCGTAGTTGGTGTTGGCGAGGCTGAAACTACATCCGCTTTCAAACAATGTTGCATTAAAATGAAGAAGTGCCCATTAAACCTGAAGCCTTATCATCACCCTGTCACTGCTGTTGATAACGGTGGTCGGTGCAAGCAGATTTAATTTGCTAAAAACGTCTTGTGCATTTCTTTAACTTGACACTAGGGGGAGCACGACGACAACAGTTGGGAAACGCAGCGTGTCAGTTAAGCTTAACCAACAGAAACCTGAGGAAAGACACATGAAGAGGTCGTTAAAATAAAACAACATATCCTCCACGTTTACCTGGAGCCTTGATCTCCAGCTGCAACGTGGACAGGAGCTTCCTGCACACGCCGCAGTACGGCTCAGGCCAAGTGAGGAAGCTGCAGAACACCTCGATGGCTTCCTCCAGCAGCTCTGTGTCTGGAGGACAGTACGGAGTCTGCAAGCAAAAGAAAAAAATTAGGTTATTGTGGAGGAGTTGTGCAAAGAAACAGCAAGATCTGCTTGATGCTTCTTGGGGTTTTTGGTTTTTCATGGAGGGAGAATTCTCCTGTTTGGTGTGTAGATGATGGGTCGCTGACTGTATGCTGGAGTGGTAGATTTTCATCATTCATCAAGATTTTTCTTTGATTTATTTTTCCTTTTTGGCACATTTATAATGTCTCAGATAAATTACAGACATTATTTAAATGCCCTAAAGTTACATGTTCTGTTTGAATAAGGAACTAAATGACAAGCAACTAATATTTTCTGTCAATAAATGTCCTGAGAGATGACAAACGCTCTTAATAATGCAAATTTGGTGCATTCATGGGCCCATAAGAGGTGTACGTAATAAACAATACTGATGTTGTGCATCTGTTTTTCTTACATTATCACCTATGACAGGCTACATTAGGTACATTTTAGTGCTATAACGTGCTGTTGTTTAGTTTCACACTGGTTTATTATATCACAAGCCTTGAGACAAACAACCCAAAGCACATTCAGTACAAAAACCTCAAAGCTGTATCAGTATCAGTGGCGAGACAAACTAGATAAGCTCTGGGGTTCTCAGTTCTCAGTGAAGAAAAAAAACAATATGTAACCCAGAGGTGAGGTAGTTTTGTTTGTCGCATTCATCTACATCTAAAGTTGTAAAAAAACATAAATCACTTCATGCTGGTACCGACAACCCAGCACATCCTGACACTCCAACCTGCTCAGCAGACGTTTTGTTCTGTTGAAGCAGCTTTTGTGCGGTGTCAAGTGTGAATGCAACGAAGTCTGACTGAAAAACCGCAGTGCCGTCACAAGCACAAGCTCTGTTTAAGCAAATCAGTGTTGTGATTGACTGGCAGTATTTTTGAGGCCTTTGTCACGGCAACGAATCAAACAAATGCCACAGAGGTTTGAATTGAGGAACTGGCTGGCCTTTGTGGACAGAGAACTCTCCTTCACACGTGGTACACTATGAATGGTACCGAAAGGCGACGTAAGGTTTAAACGTTGTGTAACATCTGGATGCGTACCTGCAGCAGCGTGGAGGAGAACATGATGGCGAGGGGGGCCACCAGCTCGTACTGACACTGCTCCTGAACCTGAACTCACACAAGAAGGAGTGAGCAGAGATCGAGATGAACATGTATTAATAAAAGCACTTGTTGTGAGATATTAACACACAACATATGCAACAGACAAGTCCTCTCACCTCTTTGGTTTTCCTGATAATCTGCTGCAGAAGGATGAGGAAGTTCTCGGGGTCTCTCTTCACCAGCTCCTCCAGGCTCCAGCGGTTCATCGACTGACCCGCTGAGCACATCAGCACTGAAACACAATATGCAGATGTTCACACATTAAGGCACCGAAAAATGTTCTAGATAGATGTCTAGAACAAGCATACTTTGCTGCCAGTGGACATCATAGCACTAAAAGCTTGAAATAAGACCAAAAAGACTGATTTGAAGTGATCCAGTTAAGCCTTGTTAATGCAAAAGAAAGTCCCTTGTGTTCAGTTACAAAACCCTAAATAAAGACAAAGACAATGCAGGTGACGTCTTCCATAGAGAGCATGAGATAGTTCATTTATACTGAAACCAGGACCAATTCCATTATCCATTTTTTTAAGGGGCTGCAAGGTGGTGCAGTGTTGCCTCGCAGCAAGAAGGTTGCCGGTTCGC
>NW_007577855.1:553671-574027 GCF_000690725.1 Stegastes partitus | reverse complement strand
TGTTCTTATATTTGAACAACACTGTGTCAGTGCAATAAAAGAGACAAAGGCAGGTTAAACAGATAAAGAACTGATTTTGCCGTTGCAAAAAATGATTATAAGTACAGAGGATATTAAACACTACACATGTAGTGATTTGTTGTTGGGGTTACAACAGATTTGTAGGAGACAGAGTCCGTGATTCGAGGCGTTCAGCAAACAGCAAACATCACTGATCACTGTCCAGGACAAAAAAAACACCCAAAAAACTCCCCATTTGTGCTCCAAGAGAGCCAACAGACACCAGCTGCTGATGGTAGGATCAGATTAAGCTACTGTACAATAACAGTTTCACAAATCTGAAACAATTTCCTCTATGCTGCTCTGCTGCTCTCTAGCAAATGCAGCCTTGCAAAAACACAGAACCGGGCTTTAAAGTCTTCAACTGTCGGCGTCGACGCACTTCGAGGGTGTGTTTTTTTATCACCTTTTGTTCGGTGTTTCAGTTAGGATGTTTACGTATGTACAACTACAGCAGGATGGATTTCCTGCTGCGAGAAAAGAGTTAAAGTGTGCCACATGAAAGACTTGTTTTGGTGCAAGACGCTGTCAAAAAAAATCAAAAGTCAAAAACGACAGTGGAATTGGTGAAGATTGGGGATAAGTAGCCTCACAGATTATCAGTGGTCCTTTCATAGATTGTGTGTATTGATAATTTTTCCCCAAAATTTAAAACAGACAAGCACAAGAATGCAATTTTTTTGGTTAAATATACTCTCTGACAACACATAAGCGCTGGCAGTTTTTTTCTACAGCGCTAAAGGAGGAAAACAAAGTAAGACAGCTCTGCAAAACTCCTCCGGTCTGAGGCCTGTCACACCCATAAGAACAGATGGAAACTGGCTCCTCACAAGCACCTCATGTTCCATTTGATCCCTCGCTCTCGACACCTCCGAGCGCATCTCCAAAGAGCTCAGTTTCCTGTGAAGTTGCTCGTCAGCAGCAGTTCTGGTTATATGTTTTCCAAGAAACATGTCAGTTGCTGTTGTTTTCAACAGCCGGACGCTCTATCTTACATCTAAGAAGCAGCGATGTATTTGCATCATTTATCACACCTAGTCACTGGGGACTTGTCAGGGTTTGTTTTGATGAGATGTCATCTGTGGAAATAAACTTTCAAGTGTTTTTTTTATATTTCTAAAGCACCAAATCACAGCAGAAGTCATCTGAGGGCATTTAGGCCCCATTTATACACAGCAAAATGGTGATATTTCAATGCCTTTGGGCCTTTGGTTTACATGTAAACGAAGCTACGAGTCACCGAAAACCATCATATCAGACAACTCCGGCCAAAGTGGAGATTTGGAAAAACTCCTTTACGTCTTTACGTTTGCATGTAGACAGAAGGAGGCAGAGTTCGATGTCACTGTCTGCGATAAAAGCATCGTATGTCCCATGTTTATTTTCAAGTATTTTACTTGTTTTATACTCTAACACCACATTTAGGACCACCACATTATCGCTGAAGTAATTTGTGCCATTCGTTATTGTGCTTTTTCCAGGATTCTGATTGGCTGCTTCTCGTTACACTGCCCCCTATAGGTTTGGCATGCTCATAACAGCTCTTAATGTTTATGTGGGTTTGCGTAAACGAAGATATTTTTTATAAAACGACGTGGTATTAACAATGTTATTTTTGAAAACGGAGATTTGTGTAAACGTGGCCTTAATCAATCACACAGACAACATCCCTGGACGTCAAACAGGCCCCATGCCATTAAAAAAAAGCAGTGAATTGGAGAAACTGGAAACAAGAAAAAAACCAACTAAAGTGTGCACATTACAAATGCCAAAAATCACATCCTCACTTTATATCTGAGTACAAAATCTACCCCACATGCGTCAGTCTCTCTGGCATTGGTTGGCGTGCGGGAGCGAACGTCGATTTGATCTCCAGTCCTGTATTTACACCTCTGTACCACAGTAACTCCTGCCTCACTGTGCCTGACACGCTGCGGTCTGTGCCACCACTTCCTCCCAGCTGTCTATTCACACAACTTCCTCCAACACCCAATAATGTGCTCCCCTGACGATCTTACGGCAACAACGTTACCAACAACAAGCCCGGGCCGTGATCGCGCACCGTGATCGCGCACCGCGTCACAGGCCCGTCCTTGAGTTGAGAAAGTGTGAACAAACAACTCCCTTTGGTTTGAGTCAACGCTCTGAGCGACACATAGGGCGTCCAAATGTGTGCACGCTGTGGGGGGGTGATTCTGAGAAATATGGTTTTAGCTCACTAGAAACAGAGTTCTGACCCGACGTAATAGATGCAACCTCTTAAAAAAAGACACTGGTTGATGATGAGCGTGCCAGCTACAAAACAAGAACATTTCATTTTGCATGGGCTGAGGCACATGTTCACTGAAGGATTAAACTACAAAACCTAAGTCATGATGGGACACACACAGCTGGGATCAATACCATGAATGATGGCTCAGCAGCATTATTGATTGAGCTCAAATCAAACCATGAATAACACTGTAGAGTACTGATCCCAATATTTACACTTTTTAGATGACTTTTGTGATTCATAATACTTTTTGCTCAGGATCCTATTCATTTATTACAGTTATTAGTAGTCTAATGTGACATTTGTTTGATTGTAAAGCAGTTTGTTTTTCACTTTTGCTTTCTGTTCCTATCTATATATAGGAACTTGTACACTTGTATTCATAGTGTATATACCTGGCCTCTTTAATTTAAGTGTTCTTGCTTTTCTTATTCTCACTTTGCTGCTCTGACTCTGCAAATTTCCCCTTGTGGAAGGATATTCTATTCTATTTTACTTTGTTTTAAGTGCTCTTATCATTATTATTACTACATAAGATATCCTAGTGTAATTGCGATTGATTTTCTCTCGAGTCCAAACCATGGACTTTTGGGGCAAAGAGGGTTTCTACTTGATGAGAGGACCCGCCTGAGAAGGTGGGCCGTAGAAAGGAAGATTATTTTCTGGAGCTCATGTATGTTGACGTTGCCAGGGATTTAGTTGGAGTAGTTTTCCACGTCCTTCTTGATGGTTCCAAGGGCTTTCATGTCAGAGTCCTGCAGACTAAAACCACCAGAAACAAAAACAGTTTTTATCCCACTGCCATAACCCCACTGAACAGCTGAGCCACTCCAAGCCATAAATGCACTTTCATTTTGCACTAATGTACATATACCTTTTCTACTGGATGTGTAAATTCTTGTATATATTTGTCTTATTTATTTTTTATTAATATTTATTGTATTTTATTCTTTTTCTTCTGTAGTTATTTTACTTTATTTTATTTTTTAAATGTTCCTATTTCTATCATTCGTGTAAATTCCTCGGGCGACACCAACAGCCGTAACCAAATTCCTTGTATGTTGTGTATGTACTTGGCCATTAAAGCTGATTCTGATTATTATTATTATTATTACCAAACCTAAAGGTGATGATCTGCAGCCATCGACGGCGATGTTTGCCTACAACCTCGTGCCAAACGGTCAGCTGATAAAACCGCTTGTTTCGGTGAGCGACAGCAAGAGCTGCAACATTCACAACACGACTCAAACGGTAAAAACACTACACATAAGCTGTGCTGCATTTCAGGTCAGGAGATTCTGTTATGAGTCGACCCCTGATGGTAAACTTACAAGAAACAAAACTTCAGTTAAGACCATGAACAAAAAAAAAAAAACAAGTGATGTGATTTTGGTCTGACTCCAGATACAGGAGCACAGCGATGCACATTAAAAACTAAAACACATTTAAAGGATGGCATCTTTCCCCTTATTTGTAGGTATTAAATATGTTGTCCATGCGATGAGAAACTCTCTCATGAGGCAATGTCAGAAATGTAAACAAGCTAAAACACTGGCTGTCACTGAGAAGACACAGTGAATCTTTATTCCTACAGAAACCTAACTGAAGTAGGAGAGCAACTCAAGCCTGTCTAAACTCTCCGCTGTGGTCCTAAATACCGTCTAAAAATCTTACCGTTCCAGTGCTGCGCCGCTGTGGGACTCTGCCTCAGCCCGTCCAGACACCGGTCCAGAGCGTGCTGGATCCGGTCCTCTGTGCACGAGGTGTGCTGCATCTTTCAGCGCTCAGGTTCTGGAGAGGAACAGGAGAGACACCCGGTTATTAAGCGTCAACAACAAGTTACACAACTACCGCCACCGTTCATGCCTTCTGCAGAACATTATCTCCCAACGCCTTCGTATTCGCGAGTAATGCCGACATGCAAACACACACACATGATCCTCTCTTTTCATGGACAGTATGTTGTGTTATCGCGGGCTGATTTGCATGAAGGCAGATCAGCCGGCGGGTATGAAAATGAGCCAGGGGAAGATACACAAAGCATAAAGGGGCATTTCGAAGCCAGAGGAGAAACAGAGCTATTTCTGTTGCTTGTTTTGGTGCCATAATTCTGTAAAATTACCTCTTGAACGTGCTCCTCAGGTCACACAGCTGGATTCAAAGTCTCACACGGCGGTTTCAAACTGGCTCACTGCAGTTACAGTAATAGCACTGTACCAGGATGAGTGTTTCTGCTGGTTTCAGGATATTTATAACCGGCCAGCTTTGACAGTGACATTTGGGCAAAGCAAAACAGGAGAACCCACCGTTTTCTCAATATGACTTTTATTAAAAGAGAAGCGAGATTTAAAACAAGCACCTCACTTGTGTAGTTGTGTACTGAAGTCATCTATGTAATTCCAGTATGACCAAAGCCTTGTGAGTACATCATTTTTCACCACTGACTCATGAGGATGTGCTGAACTTCACTTTTTAAACTTTATCGTTGCATTCGGCCGTTTTTTTTTTTGTTGTTTTTTTTTTTTTCCCCCCTTCATGCGGCAACTGAGGACAATCCAGGTGTGGCAACTTGTTTCAGTTCTGTTATGAATCATAAGACGCACTCATAAGTAAACACCAGGGATCCAGTGAGTTAAAAAGAGAGGGGCTGCTTTATAAACCTCGGTTGCATTTCGTGTAGATAAACAAGATTTCGGGTCACAGATGTTTAATGACACAGTTTGAAATCTGCACCTGACATCAAGCAAAACCAAACACGATGCCCGAGTGGAGGAAAGTGTGTCATTAAAAATAGAAGTCTACAATATTTCATGGTTATTAAAGTCCCCTGCAAACTATGGAGGCATGTCGCTGACTACAATCCATCCTTTCAACTTTTATCGAGACCACTTCTTTACGAAAGTTTGTGCTTAAAGTTGCCCAGACTTCCACTGATGGGGTCCGACTATGCAAGATTAGCAACCTGAATACAACAACCTAAAACATAAATCATCCACAAATCAACTTGACAAGCCTAAAAAACATCATTTTGTTGTCCTCTGATTGAAATGTTATCACCAAAAATCACTTTCATATTGGCAGGTGGTGGTAAAGTTCACGTCCAGGTACATAAGACAACTGAAGACATTTGTTTTGTGTGTTGTAACTGCCTTTTATGTTCATTTAAATGAAAAAAACCCCTGAGATGAACCAATTCATTGACTCATATCTGTGTGTGAGGAGAGGCAGTTGGTTAAAAGCTGTTACAGTCATAAATCTGACAGTGAAAAATGAAAGCTTTGTTGACAATGAATTACAATGAACTTCTCCTTTCCAACTAAACGTACAGAAAAAATCTGACATTGCACATGCTTGTAAAACTTGGATTTGGTGCAGAAAACTATTACGAAACCATTTTCTATTTTAGACGTTTACTGGAATTCACTGGAACGTTTAAAGAACATTCACTGCAAGATGAGCGGGGGGAAAAAAAGGTTGCTGAAAATGCATTTTGCTGATGCTGCTTGATGTATTTTTAAAGCTTCTCTTGACTCATGTAGCTCAGATCAGAAAAGTCTGAATTTGAGAAGCAGAACAAATACTTCTCTTAAAAAATGGGATGTTTTTTGTTTTTTTTAAAGATTTACTATTTTAGAAAGCTGATCGTTTCTTCCCAATGCTCAAAAACTTCATCATGTTCTGCTTGAAGTCACAATCAGCGATAAACGTTGACAGTAAATGGAAGACGAGTGGAATCCAGCGTCAGCATCAGAACCAGTGATCGCTTATCGGTAACCTCTCCTTCATGCCTCCCTTGCGTTTAATCAGTGAAATCTGCAGAGTGAAGTGAGACTGACACGAGAACAAAATGAGTAGCACCGGCTTAGAAGAAGAAAAAACTGTTTTTTGCTTGATTACATCTGCTCAAAAAATTTCCCTTGACAGTGTGAAAAATTCCCCGTCTAACCTGAAAGATAAACGATGACTAGTGAGTGAAAGTCTTAAGGAATTACTCACTTGCACTCTACGCGCCCACTCACCTAATGACCTACTACCAACTGACGCTGTGTGCTTGGCAACAGTTTGGCTTGTTTGTTTGCTTAAAGGGAGTCAGATAAGCAGATCCATCAGCTGGTTGCCAACGAGTCGCACAAAGACCTGAAGCAGGAGGAGGCGCTGAAGCGTCTCTGCAGCTCACTGGTTATATCTCGGTATAGTTTTTAATCATCTGCACAGAATGTAAAAATGAAATATGCTGATGGTAAGACTTACAAAGGTTGCTGCATCTGGCTAAGACATAAAATAAAATAAAAATTCCATCACAATTTGTTGTTTTCAGACCTCCATTTTAATCAAATAAATGAAATATTGTAAAGTGGTAATATGAGTTTTAGCTGTGTTGATGGGTTTATTCCCTTCAAGTTTTGTTTTTTAACAGTTTTTAAAGGTCTTTTTTTTTTTTTTTTTTTTAGTTCTCTTGTTAAATTACAAATCATAACTTGTAAAATAATAGACCAGGGTATTTTATTAGAAACAAACAACCCAAAAATCTGCATTTGCGCAAATGGTGATTCATTATTTAACAACATTTGACCTTAACTTACACTTTAAAATAAAATAAAATAAAAAATTGGCTAAAATAATAATAATTGTACAAATATTTTCCATTATTTAAAAGAAAAATACGTATATTAAGAAACTGAAAAAAATGTTTTTACATTTTTTTCCCCGTTTTGTTAAATTACATTCCTAAATAGATAGAAAAAAAATCTGTATTCTTACAAATATTAATTATTTGGGGTTTTTCTTATAATGTGTGGTAGTTAAATTAAGTTTTTTTGTTTATTTAAATCAGTTAAAAATATACTACATTGCAAACTTTGTCTGTTATTGTGCCCATTTTGACAGTTTTTGAAAGACACAGCACTCCACTATTTTTTAACTTGCTGCCAGATTTTTTTTTACATTTTTTTTTTTAATGAGGAATTTCATAGAAGTTATTTCTTACAGTTTATAGGTTGACGAGCATGTTTTCCTAAACTGTCAAACTGCTCCTTTAAAGCCACGACAACTCCAAACAGTGCACATAACGTAACCCAGGAACATGTATGATACCAAGTCTTAACCATGTACGGCCCTGACACACATGTACTGAACAAACATCCGACCCTCCAACCTCATTCTAGAAGTGGGGCAGGAAGTTCACGTGAAACCGAGTTCAGGAGGCCAGAGGCATGAAACTCAATTATCCCACAGCACTTCACTTCTTTTCCTACAGTCACCATCCGACAACAATACCGCCCGGCCCCAGACGTAAACACCGCAATCAGCTTTTTTTTTTTTCTCAGCGGTCCCTCCTCCCCCAGAGATGTATTGTGTCTGAGGGGCGTCCCGGGTGTTACAAGCGCGAGCGTGTCGGACACTTGAGCTGAGGGCTCCGGTCATTGTCAGGGTCGGACAGAGCTGGACGAGAGCCCGGCGAGAGTGGAAGGAACTAATAAGTTAAAGCTGCGATGACTTCTGCATCCAGGATGGGGTTCAATGGAAAAGTAATAAAAAGGGTGAAGACCCCGCACGTTGCAGTGAAAGTGTGATGGTTTGTTTGAACCAACAGGGCTTTGGGTAAATCTCTGCTACAGACTGAGCCTCACTGAGCATTTATTTGACGCAAGATGGAGAAGTCGGACACAAATATTTCAGAAAGTGGTCATATGTTGTGGAAGAATAATTGAAATGCAGCTTTTGCTCATTAAAAAACAAACAAATTAAACCTTTTATTAAGGGCAGGTTGGCAGGAGACGACTATAAAAGAAAGACAAGACGGCAAAAATGTCTCTACTGCTGCTAAAACATCACCCTGAATGAATACATTTGACACTAACACTGCTGGTGGTTCTACGGTGTGCAATCACAGGGATCTTACCAGCGAAACGTCTCCAGTGTCATCACAGTTGTTTACATGGAGCTGCGAGTCATGTTGCAAATGCATGAGTGTGTGGCGTTTCATAAGAGGATGTATGCAGCACGTCCCTGAGAGTCAACAAGGTCACTTCCACTTTTTTTTGGGCGACTTACAACTCGCAGCAGCAGTCGCACAATAACAAGCAAGCGTTTCCGTGGTGTGGGGCAATCTGCGGCAAACGTACAGGGTACTAAGCCATCACCTTTCAGCGGCAACCATCTCGTCATCTTTACGTATGAGAAAAGAAGAAGTCGTCAGCGTACGGTGCAACGTTCTGATTGGTAAAGTCTCCGTCAGGCAGGCATCCATCTGAAGACACTCGCTCTTAGTCTTTGTGTGACTTTATCAATCAAAAGCATCCCAAGTGATCCAATCCACACTAATGTGTCCCTTCCATACCTTCTCCCTTCTGTTTCTTGTCTACTCCATGTTGACCAATAGTACTAAATGCCACACAAATTTAAGTTAAGCTACAACTAGCAGTTACACAACCACAGATGTCTCTCCAGCTTTGTCACAATAACCCTGATGTTTAACTTCTTCTGCATCACACCACTGCATGTCCTGTATCCCATGTTTGTTTTCCTTCTCTTCACCAGCCTATAACGCTCTTCGATGAGTCTCACAAGTATCAGCATTTCCCATACAAAACTAAATCGTCCCGCCTCTTTTGCCTTCTCCTTCCATCCCCTCTCAGGCCGCTTCCCATCTCTCCCACTGATCCCATTACCAACTGCTTCCTCACAGGAAGATCAGCTTCCGCGCTGGCCTGAGGAAGCAGGTGCCTCTCCATTGTTGTGGTGTGATCAGACTCTTAGATTCACTCCCACAGACCTGAGAGGAGATCTGTGTGTATACACTGTGTGTGCAACTCATTTATAAGCAAGCCCCTCCAATTGATAAGAGTTTGATATTCACATCCAGTCTTCCTCTGCCAGCTCTCAGTACTGTTTCCACCCCACACACACTTTATTTTTTTTTCCATCCAGGGACCTATTGGATGTGAACCAGCTTTTAGGAAATAACAGAGGTAATTAAGTGCTTCCCTTTAGTTCAAACAACCGCCACCAGTGAGAACGCTGCAGTAATGGATCTGTGCACATCGCTAACACTCCTGTTTTGTATTTGCAAAAGCATGTAGGAAACAGATGAAACAATCAAGGTGAGTTTGCTCTGCTGCATTGTCCTCATCAGTTTTCATGAGATTTTATTCATGTTTTCCTGAGGACTTCTTGTTCATGTTGGCCTTGGACATCACTGTTCCCAAGGTGAAGGATAAACTCTGAACTTTAAAGCCCCTTCTTCTGCATATTCATTACAATTTGGAGATGAATCTTTCCTTGGAATGAGTCTAGAATACCAGGAATACATTCCTCTGTTTACCTTGTTTGTGCCAAACATACTCAACAACATATGCAAATGAATCCAAGTATCAGCTTTAGCACCAACAACACAATGGCACGCAGCAATCTAGCGCAGCCGATAGCAGCACCAAAACACAAAGGCTTTTTTGTCATGTAGAGAACAGAAAGCCGCTTTATAAAACATTTGGTCCTCACTTCCTCAATAAACACTGATAAACATAGGGAAATCTGAATGCAAATATCAGGAGCTGTAATTCCATGTTTTGGCACCTGACTCCAGACACGAGGGACCTGGTGGAGGCTCTGCAGCGCAAACACCGTCTGCTCAGCGTCCAATTAAACCACTCTGGGTTTGATCAGACGGCGAGGATGCAGACACACACACCTTCAGCAGAACCTGTTGTTAGACTTGATGCAGTGCCGTGTGAGGAAATGTGTTTTTGTTTTTCGTGCACTTCAGGGCTTACATCACTGATTTTTTTTTTTTTTTGGTAACAACAGGTGTGTAGTGCATGTATCCACACACACACACACACACACACACATGGGGGCGTTGACCTCAAAGCATGCGCCGTAGATTGAAGATTTCACCGATACCATCGGCATGAAGAGACAAACAGGAAGCATTTCGGTGAATAACAGACGGCTGCACTGGGATACTGCAGTCACGAAGAAACAACACACAGTGTGGTAGATTGTGTGCTCCTCATATCTGATGCTTGTGGTGTCGTAAATGACAAAGAGTTTCAAAGCTCTTACGTACGAGCGACGGAGTTTATTTTTTGAGTCTGACACACGGTCCTGAGTGCCAGTTTTGATTTCTCAACACGGAGAGCATGTTGGTATTCAAAATGATTGAGCAATTGAACAAAAGCCTGAGAATGCAAGAAGAGCTTTCCTGTGCAGCAGGAGTGTGTCACCATCGAGGCAGGATGCAAGCAAGGAGGAGTCCTTTATTGCTTTCGGTGAAAAAAAAAAACCTGTGACCTTATTGAGGTTCATTTATTCGACTGTGAGTTTATCATGTATTTGTATGTTGGTTCCTAATTAATTATTTGTATGTTTATCCATTCTCAGAGGGAACAAAAAATGTATTTTCAGGTTTAAGCCAATCACTGCTTTTAGAAATATGACATCTGTGTGTGTGTGTTATATAAGCAGGGTCAAAAATAAAGGCCCTTATGAGGAATGGAAAAAGCTCCTTGGTCAATGCACGCAACGCAGATTTAGAAGTTCTGACATCGTGGAGAAGAATTCTGTACTTCCACTTCCATACTATAAATAAGCTATGACTTTTGTACTTCTCTTTAAAGGAGATGCTGGACAAATTCTGTTTTCCACGCTATTGCAAAAAAAAACATCCCAGCTGAGTGTTTCTTAAGGTCAATAGAGTCATAGCAGCTTTTCCTCAACACTGTGTTCACCACAAACACAGCGAGATAAATCAGAGCTGTTGGTGGGAATAACCAAAAAGAACAGAGCCGCACAGATTTGAACTTGAGATGTTTTGGGTAATGATCACAATTCTGACCCGAAAGTCCCCAACTTTACATTTGCTTCCAAACGCTTGATAGGTGCTTTGACGAGACTCTGGGCTTGACCTGGACGTGACCTCGCTGCATCAAGACCCAAAGCTCGACAGGTTCTTGGAGAGGATTGCTTAAAAAAGTTACACAAAGCATTTGTGGTTTCAGAGGGAGATGTGTGTCAATTTTGTGTGTAAATCCTGATCAACTGATGTCACATGAGTTGGGTCTGAAGATAGACAATTAAAAAAAAGAAGTAAGGTCATTAGACTTCTGTCCTAAAGTTAGATTAGCGTCACATGCTAAAGTCTGTGGTTAAACTGTCAGCGGTTTATGTTGTTGTTGACAAATTTGTAGAATAAAGAAATCTGTGGTTCCAACCAAACGTCCTCCACCGATGTGCAGTAATAAATCAGAGGAGAACTCTTTGAACTGAGTCGGACCAGTAAAAGAAAAGTGTTTTTCATCACTAAGTCTTCCGCTGCCTCAGTACATTTCAGGTCACAGCTTCCTGAATTACTCGAAGCTCAGCTCATTTTTTTTGTTTTTTTTTTCTCTACAAGACACACCTGAAGTAACCTTTGAGGTATCTACAACTCACATGTGACTGACAGGACGTCGGTTTCGTCTCGTGAAAAGGATGTTCAGGTGTTCCTATGAGGTGCAGCCCTCAAAGACCACCAACAAACCCTCTTCTCAGATATCTTGAGCTTCAGGGAAAGTTTGCTCCCTTGTTGTCAGTGGTGTTCTTACATCTATCCAAATAAACCATAACTCAAACGTCACACTGGATTTCTCTCTCTCAAACAAACCACAGCGACTGGAGTCGCCCCAGGAAAAGGAAGTCCTTTTTTTTTTTTCTTATCAGTTCATTTAAGGTGCTGACCCAGATATCTTCAATCAACTAATCACACAAGCTTTGAATATTGTTCCTGTTTACCGACACAGACACCTAAAGCGAGAGAGCGTCCTGGCGCTGCTCAACACGTGCTTCTGCATCTCTACTTCCTCACTGTTTATTAAAAGCATGAATCATATAGACAAAAGCAGAAGTACCCGAAATGGTCTGACGGTGGGGGTCTGCAAGCTCACCGAGGAGGGCTGTCAAAATGACTTTTTTTTTTCTTCCCCCATCACTGTGATGCTGACACTGCCATCGGCTCGTCTGACAGAGAAGAAACACCCCCACCCCCGAGGCTTTCACACTGCTGGCATTTTAGACCACATTTGTCACAACCAAATGACAATAGGCGACTCTGACAGCCTCAGACGGAGTATTTTTGTCACAAAATCATCAAACCCTCGGATGCAAATTTAGATGCAAACGTGTTAAATCAAGAGTCCGCTGTCAGAAATGGAGGCATTGTTGCGTTAACTTTACCAGAGGATGTCCAACGGCTCATCTGGCTGACGCTCGGTTGGAGCATCGAAGCCCACAGATCCGGCCCCCAGTCTGAATAAGAAACACACCTGCCTCAAACATTCAGCGTCTTACCTGCAGTTTACTGTCCAGCCTCCATATCCTCTGTCAAAGTCCAAAAAAAAAGTCCACAGCAAAGTATCTCCAGCTCAGCGTTGCTGCCATTCATTCACCGCACACATCACGGTACAACAGACGAACCCACATCCTGGGCACGGCGCAGCACAAACACTGAAACCAGAGTAGACTGCGCCGCCGGTTGTAGCTCCCCTCGGCGCTCAGAGTCTTCTGCGCTGCGTGGCGCGCAAACAGGAAGCGTACGAGTGAGGTGCATGTGAGCATGAGGGAGGCTGCTGCTGCTGGTGGTGCTGTGTGTGTGTGTGTGTGTGTGTGTGGTTAAAGGTGGGAAGTGTTGGTGTGTGTCTGTTTGTGTGCGTCTCTACATGTGTGTCTGAGAGGCTGCATGTGGATTCTGAAGGGATGTTGGCCCCCTAAAAGGAAGTCATCTGTTTCACGTGTTTGTTTTCATGCTATTTTCACACTCGTGAGTAAAGTGTCTTTGTTTGTGTGTTGCACCTTTGTTCATTATCTTCCAAAGCGAGGGAACTTTTGCTCGCACAGTGCGTCGTTTTCTTAACACGACAAACACAAAAACAGCTTTTTATTGCCATTTTTGTCATAAATAAATGGTTTTAGTTATTGTTTTGACCCATCTAAAATAATAAATAACAGAATTAAACTATAAAAACATGCAAAAGATGCACCAAACTGTTCTGTACTTGTAATATTAGCCTTAATATTTAAATTATTTAGGTCAAGTTCCTTAATTTGTAATGCAAGATGGCCTTAGTTATATCATTATGTCAGGTTATCCTCCATTACTGATGATAAGATATGATGAGAACTGGTCAGGTTCTCATCATATCTTACAACTGAGGTAGGCTTCACCAGTTTTGAATCCCTTGGGGTTCCCCAAGCATTCAGTAAGAGGTTATCAGAGGCCAGTGTATGTGTTTCACAAATGGCCGCCCCTGCCTTGAACATCATTGAATGTAAGGAGCCTAAGCCACCACCATACGTTCAAGCCAGCCAGCAGCACTGGACTGTAGTTACTCATTAACAGTTGCTCACAGCTTACCACTGCTATGCTGATGATACCCACCTCTTCCTGTCCTTCCCCCCGGACAACAACACAGTCTGCCCGGATCTCATCATGCCTTGCAGACATCTCGGCATGGATGAAAAAACGCCACCTTCAACTCAACCTCTCTTAGACTGAGCTCCCTGTCATCCCAGCCAGACCCTCTCCACAATAAGAAATCAACATTGAGCTTGATTCAACCCAACTCACACCCACAAAATCTGCCAGAAACTTGGGTGTCATGATTGATGACCAACTAACCTTCAAGGCTCATGTGGCCTCTGTTGCTCAGTCATGTTGATTCGCCCTGTACAACATCAGGAAGATCAGACCTTTGCTGTCTGAACATGCAGCAACGATTCTTCACGCAGGCCTGCGAGTCAAAAGAAAATATCACCAAAGCAAGCTGTGGCCATGTTAATAGCTAAACATGACAAACCTTTTACTGAAGGTACATTTATCAAAGACTGTGTCGTGAAAATGGTGGAGAACATTTGCCTAAAGGAGAAGCAAGAATTTTTGAATGGAACGTAACACGGTGAAACGGAGCGTTGAGGACATATCATCAGATATTCAGAGACAACTGGGGGACAGGGGAGTGGCTTTTGATTATTTCTCATTAGTCTGTGATGAAAGCACCGATGCATCTGACACTGCACGGCTACTGAGCACTGAAGAGGTGACGACAAAGCAGAGGAACGGATTCATTCGTCTGTGCTTGTGAAGCTGTTGATGATATGAAACTACCATGGGGGAAAGCTTCTGGGATCATTAGCGACAGTGTGCCTTCCATGGCTGGTGAGCGAAGTGGATTGTCCAAACTGATCTGCAATAAAGTCAGCGAAGAAGGAGTTAATGCTATAAAACTTCACTGTAGAATTCACCAGCAGGCTGTCTGCACCACACATCTCAAATTTGATCATATTGTGAAACCAGTGATAAATCAATCCTATTTGCTCTATAGCACTGACAGTTTCAGCAGTTCTTGCTTGACATCCAGGCTCAATACGGCGACATAATATAAGTGGGGGTTCGCAATGCAGCGATTTTTCTCATTCAGAAAAGGAAATTGGGCATTTTTTGGGTGAAAAGGGGCAACCGATGGAAGAACTGTCAGATCCCATATGGCTGGCAGATTTGTCTTTTATGGTTGACATAACGAAGCGTCTGAATGTTAATCTTCAAGGACAAGATGCATGGTGAGCCAGCTATATGCTCACATCAGGGCCTTCGGAACCAAGCTGCAAGAACACTTGTTCCAAACAGAGGCCTGAACCGCACACTTCCCAGCTCCGAAAGACGTCACTGACAGTTCCCCGCAGGACAATGACGGTGTGCAAATGAAGAGTTATGCAACAGCTATCACATCTCTTTCTGTGGAATTTAACAAAAGCTTCCGGGATTTTGCGGTTATTGAAACGGACATGTTGCTTTTCTCTTCTCCTTCCTCCGTGAACCCTGACGATGCTGCAGCCGGAGTGTGACGGAAACAAACACCAGCAGCTTTCTCTGGTTGGCTTTTACTGGCCGCTGGGTAAAAGCAGGTTTCCAGAAATGCGAACATTTGCTCAGAAAATGCTGAGCTCATTCGGCTCCACCTGTTTGTGTGAGCAGACATTCTTAACCAAAAACCGACTGAGGTCAAGACTCAGTGACTCCCACATACGTGACATTTTACGCATTTCAGCCACTGAACTCAGACCAGACCTGGGCTCTTTACTAATATCCAGATCTCAGTATCACCCTCCTCATTAGTGTCTGAAAGCTGTCAGTTTCTTCATCAATCAGAGTGTTTTGAGCAGTAACACCTGTCACTAGTAGCAGTGAAAAGCCAAAAGCACACACTTGGACTTAAGGCGCTTATTTTATTAAACTTTTGAATAACATTTGGTTGGAACTGTTGATGTGACACAAACTACTACTTTCTGAAAGATCTTGTAAAAGAGCAAAAATCTCTTGTTTTAAACTTTCATGACAGCTTTGCATTACTTCTAACTCCTCGAGGCAAAGATATTTATCAAACTCATGGGAATTTAAGGTATTTCACGCAGTTTGTTCGATGTTATCTGACTCTGAATTGTGTTTTTAGAGTTGATCACGTCTGCCTGAGTGGCTTATATTTGGTTACATTTGAAAAATAAAAATAACTGAGATAATGAAAATTGTTTTATTTTATTGCTTTTAAAAAAAATGTCAGAAGGAACTATTGCCCCCGCAGGCATCTCCACTTTATCAAGTCCGGCCCTCTTTGCAAAAAGCTCGGGCACCCCGAATACACAAGTTACGCAAAATTACATTATAAATAACTTGGAAAGCCCTTGCACACTCGCTGTTGTTTTGAATGTGATTCAACGGTGACCGTCACCGCGTGGGTGTTTTCAAATTATCTTATAATTAGGTACAGTTTATGGATTCCCTATTCCCCATCTTCTCTCTCTGCATCCCCCTCTGTCAGGGAAATGCTCGCGCTACTTCCCCCTCCTGCTTTGCCTGTCGTTTACATGTTATCTATTAGTGTGCCTGTGAATTCCCCTTCTCTCTTACAGGGAGGGAAATGAACGAGCCACACAAAACAGTAAACATTAGCAGCGTGTCAGCTCATAAAGCCCATGAACGTGACTCTCTAATCAGAAAATGATATTTGAACATCTCAGGTCAAAGCTTGTTTATGACTTCTTGCATTGCAAATTAAACACTTTGGAACTATAAATAGAAAAGTCGATATATAATCATGACAGAACTTTTTCTCTTCGAATAGCAATATGCATTTAATAATTACACAAAGCTCGATGCAATCTCACTTTTCTTCTTAAATCTACTGTGTTTGATTTTACTAAATATGAAAATACAAAGTGTGACGATGCTCTGCTACGCTCCCCCACTGTTGTTTCCCCGTTGCCACCGACATCTTACAAGCCACAGTGTTTACTGCTTCTCGGGCCGACAAATATGTTGCTGAACCTCTACCTTCTAACCACGAGACCTCACACCACTGTACGAACCTGCGGTGAGTCATGATCAAGACAAAAACGGAAGAAAGGTGCAAAGAAACTCACTGACAAAGACAGGAAAGAAGAAAAGAAAGAAACTGGGTCCTGAAACATCAAAAACTGGCTGTAAGTGTCGTTCAGAGCTGCAAAACGTTCAAACAAGCTGAAATAAAAATAACTTGCTTTACTCAACATGGATTTACATGACGCTCTTGTGAAAACAAGCATGTGTGGAAACCTTCAGAAAACATCTGGAAATAGCTTTATCTGCAGTATAAACTCCATTGTTTTCACTTCTCTGTAACTGAGTTTCCTTTTAAAGGTAAAAGCCCACAAAGTAAATAGATGATGATGCAGAAACAGAGAAGAAGTAGAAGTAAAGTATATCCGCTTTTATCTCAGCAGATTTGCCTCAATATATGTCAATCATCGTGATCAAAACATCCTCTGCGTCGATAGTTTAATGCACTTTGTTTCCTTTTTTTTCTGATAACAGTGACTGGCTAATAAATGTTTGTTGAGTTGATGAGTTTTATTCAGACTGAGTTGTCTTCCAGCACGAGGAGTAAAAACGTGACCATGCAACACATACCAAAGGCAGCTGGCTTGACAAAAATCAACTTTTAGGCAAAACAAGATTTAAAAAGCCCTTATAGGAAAACTAGACTTTAGCAAAGGTCTTGTTAACTGGCAGGGAATCATTTGCAAAAGGGAAGAAAAACACTTTCATGACTCCAAAGCAAGTCAGGAATGCTCTTCAGGGATGTGCACACGTGTTTCCTTATCTATGATCAAGAGATGTATTGACCACAACCTCAGGGGAGCTTCAGAAACAGAAAAAAAACAGGTTTCAGGTCACTAAAAAAAGAAAAAAATAGCTCTGGAACAAGTTCTATGGATTAAATCTGTGTCTGAAAAAAAGAAAACATAAGCCGTGTTTAACATGGCGGCACTTCTTTTATGGCTGCCAGTGTACGGCTGATGACTTCAGCGCTGACAGAATGCCGAAGTATACAGAATCCTACTGCGCTCAGATTCAGCCACATGCATCGATGACATTTCCTCATTCAGCAGAACAACAATCATACACACAAGGCCAAAGCAACCAAAGAGATTTTCATGGCGATGAGGTGGAATATTCTCGACTGGTTGAGTCAAGTCTCTGATCTCGGTTTGACTCGGCCGCGTGATTAAAACAAGAAGAGAGAGCTACAGGTGGCAGCAGCGTCGAGAGCATCATCTGAGAAGATATGACTGTCTGCTGATGTTTATGGTCGATCACTAACGGGAAAAAAATCCCCAAAATATTAAATATGATCATTTTTGTTTGAATCCAGCGACCTCTGAAGCCCTAAGCTTTGGCCTAAAATGTGTGATTAGACTTAGACTGACTTTATTAATCCCAGAGGGAAATTCAGAATTACAAACTGATCACTTTCTCCACATTCTAATAAATAACGTTTTGGCTCAACAACAAAAATAACACCACAGTTTTTTTTGTTGTTGTTTTTTTTAAGAGAAACTATAAAAAAGTGTATTTGAAATGCAGTTTACTCTCATTTACCTTTCTGGTTTGGTCATGGCAGTTTAATTTTGTAGATTCTGGCGACTTCAAATTGTCCGTTGTCCCTTTAAACTGGTATTCTACTTTCTGTGACGTTCTCTTTGAGTAGAATTATAGAGTATATTCTATATAAAGACAATATCATGCTTAATATTTTTGACTTTCTTTGTATCCGCGAATACAAAATGAGCTTCCTCCACAGGGTGGCTGGGCTCAGCCTTAGAGATAGGCTGAGGAGCTCAGACATCCGGAGGGAGCTCGGAGTAGAGCCGCTGCTCCTTTGCGTCATAGGAGCCAGTTGAGGTGGTTTGGACATCTGATTCGGATGCCTCCGGAGAGGCTTCCTCTGGAGGTCTTCCTTGGAGGAGACCCCGGGGCAGACCCAGAACCCGCTGGAGGGATTATATCTGTCGGCTGGCCTGGGAATGCCTCAGGATCCCCCAAGAAGTGTTGGAAAGCATCGCCAGGGGGAGGGAAGTCTGGAATGACCTGCTCCACCTACTGCCCCCATGACCCGACCCCGGATAAGCGGAAGAAAATGTATGGGTGGATGGATGGATGGATGGATGGACTTTCCTTAGAATTAAGCTGCAGCAATGCAAACTGTTCACTTAAGAGAAACCAAATGATGTAAGTACATGTAACTTAAACCCACTACAGATTGCTTGTTAACTTAATTTAGATAAACTTTGGATAAACTTTAGCAAATTCTATGTTACCAACGATTCAAGTTTTTTTCTGTGTAGACTTAGAATGACTTTATTAATCCCCAGAGGGAAATTCAGTTGTACTAATGCATACAAAAAAAATTTTTAGCATACAGTCGCCCTCAAATTTATTCATATTAAAGAAGGAAAAAAACAGCTGTCACTGAAATAAGTTGAAATTGACAAAAGTAATAATAAATAAAAATGTAATGAAAATCATGACATTGCTTTGAATTGTGCTTCAACAGAAATATATATTTAAAAAAAAAAAAAACAAGCATGATGGGACCCATAAACTAATATTTTATTCAACAACCCTTTTGATCACTGCAATCAGGTGTTTTCTGTAACTCTCAGTCAGATTTCTGTTGACAGGTATTCTGGCCCACTGCTCATCAGCAAAGTGCTCTAATTTGTCCAGGACATTTTTTTTATTATTATTATTTTTAAGTACAATTCTAAAGCAATGTCTTATTTCACTAAATTATAATTTTGCAAATTTTTATTTATTATTATTGTTTTCAGTTTCTTGTTATTTGAGTGGCTGTTGTGAATTTTGCCTTTTCTTTAATGGAAGGTTATGAATAAACGTGAGGAGCACACCTCAGTCACTCCCCTTCCTGTCATATGTCTTTAAACGCCTCTCTGCCCTTCCCACGTGTTTCTTCTGGTTTCAGGTGCACACATCAACACACGCTCAGCCACACTGCCAGTCTGAACGTTGTACAAAACTCTGACTTACCGCCGACCACCCATCCATCAGTCCTCAGGACGTCCAGCTCGGCTCCAGATCTCCTCCACGTCCATCAGCCTCGTTAATCCACATCTCGACCCGGGAGACGAGAAGATCGGCGTCGCTCCACCTCCACCTGGAAGCACCAAGAAAAAAAAAGGCTTCCTTCACCTGCCACCGCACTGACAACAAAATTAAAACTATTTCAATTTCAGACAAACTAGCGGAGTTTACATCACGTGATAAACCACAATAATCCTCCCTGCCTCCTCGTGCACCAGGGCATGACGTCACCATGCCACCTGTAGCTCCGCCCACTTGAGAAACAAACAAAACAAAACAAACAAAAAAAGACAGCGTTGATGTGGGAAGTAGGCAATCCTCCAGAGAAGCTGATGGTAGGTGTCCATATTATCCCTCACTTTAACCTCCCATTCACTGTATATGTGAAACGCCCGCATTGCATTCTGGTACAAATAAGGTGCATCCAGTTGAGGTCCCTCTCAAGACTTTAGTAAAACCTCTAAACTAGCTGTCGTTAAACAAAGATGATTACCAAGTCAGCAATTGCATAACTTATTTCTCGCCTCAAATGTTTTTCAGAAATATTTTTTGTTTTTGTAATAAGAGAAAGTTTG